>NC_084886.1:7685153-7985153 GCF_958979055.1 Alnus glutinosa | reverse complement strand
AAATGGACTGAAGACATTCCAAGCTCACAATGACATTTTTGCCCAACCATACTCATTTTAAAAAAAATGAAAAAGAGAGGCAAAGAAGAAGCTTTGGCTCCACTCTTGCAGTGGAGCATATAATATCCAATATCCAATCATATTAAAAAGAACACTTAGAAAGAAATACTATTCAACAGGTCTTGCAAATTGCATGTGTATCCTAAGGTTTCAAAATCTCAAGAATAAAAATCATCTCAGAGAGAAAAATAAAAATAAAAAGGAGAAACAAAAGCTCTCCAGCCCGAATTGATGCTTTAAGTTTCTATGAACAAACTAGACTTCATCAACAATAAATTGGAAATACTCCATCATTGGAGCAACGATGGAGTATTTCCCTATGGATCACTATTAACGCATATCCTACACTTACGGCACATGCAGAATTGGAACATCCATATCCGGTCACTAATGATAAGCCTTAGGTTCTAGACTTATTATACAATTGAAATACTTGTATCCGGAACTCTAGTGATATCTTTGTATCCGGAAACCTAGAGATAAGTCATTAGTCTAAGACTTATAATAGGATTAGAATTCTTGTTTGTAAACGCATGCTGAGATGATAGTATCCAGCATGCGATATTGGTTAGTTTAAACCTAGAGATAGAGTTGTACCTAAACTATACTTTTGTTTCTTCTTCTTCTATACATATCAACGCAAGCTCACATTGATGAGCACGTCAGAATTTACAGCCATCTCTATATTCTTCCACTGTTCTATTATGGTATCAGAGCCACATATAGACTAACGTCTCATATGGTTTATGCACCCTCCACTCCCACTGCTGCCATAGTGTCTCCCACACCCTCTCCTCCTCCTTCCATTGCCTCTATCTCTACAATGGCGTCACCACCTCACCCAACAAACTCTTCCCAAATTGTTTTTTCAGTTCCAAATATGACTCATTCTCTCCACATCAAGCTGGCCAAAGGCAATTTCATGGCTTGGAATACTCAAATCCTTGCCTACATCAAAGGGCAAGATGCTTTAGGTTTTCTCAACGGTTCTTCTCAACCTCCTGCACAGCACAATCCCGAATCCCAGCCCTATTGATGGTGCTCCTGCTACTATTATCAATCCTGATTATCTTGCATGGTGTCAACGAGATCAAATGATCCTTAGTGTTCTCATCTCCACCCTTACCAAACCCTCTATGTGGTTCATGCCGTCGGATGTGCTACAGCCAGCCACTTATGGAGCACATTGATCTCCATGTTCGCCTCTCAAGCCAAAGCTCGTGTTTTGCAGATCTATTTCCAACTTGCCACGGTCCAGAAGGGAAATCACTCCATCACTGAGTATTTCCATACGATCAAAACCCTGCGAGACACACTGGCTGCTGCTGGACAGCCTATCGATGAGTTTGAAGCTGTTTCTTTCCTCCTCAAAGGCCTTGGTACCGAGTTTGACTCTTTTGTTACGTCTATAACAACTCGGGTGGACCCTCTTTCATTTGACAAGCTATATGGCCATCTCTTAGCTCATGGGATGCCGATTGAGCAACAATAAAGGTTTTGTGAAGATGGTTGTAAGCTAGAAGAGCGAGGGTGGTGTCAATAAGGTGAAGATGTTTGCGTTCAGCACATCCTTGTTGTTGATGTGTGTGAGGACAAGACAGACGATGAATGAGGATTGAAAGTATGTGTTGAGACTGCGATATTCACCACCCCAATCAGTTTGAAAACTTTTGATTTATGTGTTTAGAAAGTGTTCGATCATAACTTGAAATTTTAAAAAGGTGGGTTTAAATCAGATTTTGATTGGATAGGAAACACCCAAGTATAACGACTAAAGACATCAACAAAAGAAACATAATAACGATTACCATTGATAGAAAGAGTTGGGGAAGGACCCCATACATCAGAATAAACCAAATCTAAAGGCTTACAAATAGTGAAAATTGAAACTAGAAATGGCAATTGATGTCCTTTAGCCTGAGGACAAGCAGTACAAGGAGAGGGTGCCTTATTGTTGATGACTGAAAGCTGAAACATAGAGAGGACTCGGTGGACTGTGTGGAGTGCAGGATGACTTAAGCGCTTGTGCCAGTAATCAGTGGAGGTTCGTTCACCTACAAGAGCTTGCTTATTAATGGAAGGTGGGGATGAAGGATGGAGTTGGTAAAGTCTATCCTTAAGAGGGCCTTGATGAAGAGTGATCCTGGATTTGTAGTCCTTAATCACAAAATGGGAAGAGTGAAACTCAAAAAAGACAGCATTATCACGTGCAAATTTTTGAACTGAGAGTAGATTTTTACAAATAAGAGGAACAAGAAGTTGAGTGAGGATATAACGACCGACAGGTAAGAGTTAATAGAGCAGAACCAATGAGTGATAGGCAAACCTGAACTATCGCCTACACAAACTTATCCTGGCCGGTGTAGTCCTCGGATGAGAGATTGAGGTGTTGATGCTCACTAGTGACATGATGAGTGGCCCTGGTATCAGTATACCAATTTTCTTCAATTGGCAGGGCTGGAGATGAGTAGTAGGCATGTGGATTTTGCTGGTAGGCTTGCTGTGGTTGCTAATATGAGTCGGAAGATTGGACAGATTCCAACCTTTGGTAGCATCGAGCAGTAGTGTGGCCAATACGACCACAAAATTGACAAACAGGCTAGTTGGAAGAAGAAGCATCATTGTTGAAGTAAGATCCTCGGCCACGGTTGGTAGAAGAATTGCCTCTACCACAGAAGGGTGCTCTGCCGCCAAAGGAAGAGCCTCTACCACCACGGTATTCTCTTCCCCTCAAGCATGGCAGCACGGGTTGTGTAGTGGGCATACGACTGGGCGAGCTCCATGGCTGGAAATTGTTGCTCAATTCGCATCTCATGGCCATATAGCTCGTCAAATGAAAGAGGATCCACCCGCGTTGTTACAGATGTAACAAAAGAGTCAAACTCGGTACCAAGGCCTTTGAGGAGGAAAGAAACAGCTTCAAACTCATTGATAGGCTGTCTAGCAGCAGCGAGTGTGCCTCACAGGGTTTTGATTGTCTGGAAATACTCAGTGATGGAGTGATTTCCCTTCTGGATCGTGGCAAGTTGGAAATAGATCTGCATAACACGAGCCTTGGCTTGAGAGGCGAACATGGAGATCAAGCTGCTCCATAAGTGACTGGCTACAGCACATCCGACGGCATGAACCACATAGGGTTCGGTAAGGGTGGAGATGACATCACGCAAGATAAGCAGGATTGATAATAGTAGCAGGAGCACCATCGATAGGGCTGGGATTCGGGACATGTTGTGCAGGAGGTTGAGAAGAACCGTCGAGAAAACCAAAACCATCTTGCCCTTTGATGTAGGCAAGGATTTGAGTATTCCAAGCCATGAAATTGCCTTTGGCCAACTTGATGTGGAGAGAATGAGTCATATTTGGAACTGGAAAATCAATATGGGGAAGAGTTTGTTGGGTGAGGTGGTGACGCCATTGTAGAGATAGAGGCAATGGAAGGAGGAGGAGAGGGTGTGGGAGACACCATGGCAGCAATAGGAGTGGAGGGTGCAGAAACCATATAAGACGTTAGTCTATATGTGGCTCTGATACCATAATAGAATAGTGGAAGAATATAGAGATTGCTGTAAATTCTAAAATGCTCATCAATGTGAGCTTGCGTTGATATGTATAGAAGAAGAAGAAACAAAAGTATAGTTTAGGTACAACTCTATCTCTGGGTTTAAACTAAGATAAACTAACCAATATCGCATGCTGGATATTATCATCTCAGCATGCGTTTACAAACAAGAATTCTAATCCTATTATAAGTCTTAGACTAATGACTTATCTCTAGGTTTCCGGATACAAAGATATCACTAGAGTTCCGGATACAAGTATTTCAATTGTAAAATAAGTCTAGAACCTAAGGCTTATCATTAGTGACCGGATATGGATGTTCCAATTCTGCATTTGCCGTAAGTGTAGGATATGCGTTAATAATCACAAAGCCCTATACTCAATAGCATTACAAATTAGCACATTCGCTAAATAAATACCGGAATTTTTTTATTTTTTTTATAAGTAAGAAGCCAATCTCAAAAAAAGCGTAAGGCGCGCCTTAGTACACTGGGAATATACAAGGAAAACACCTAGTTAGAAAGAGAAAAGCGAGTGAGAAAGTCAGGAAAAGAAAATGACAAAGGGTGGACATAAGCCGTAGTCCAAAAATACAAGAAATGGTAAAACGAGGAAAGAATCTCTTCCAAGGTACTTTCCAAGTCCTCAAAGCTTCTATTGTTTCTTTCCCTCCATAAGCACCAAAAGAGGCACGAAAATTGTAGCAATGAGATAACTGACAAATCATGACCTAAAAGTAATATTGAGTCAAAACACTTATGGCAATGCTTCTGTACAACTCTGAGCTTAGATTTAAGTCACTCAATTGATTAGTTTCCTCAAAACTTTCAATGTTAATATGCATATGTCTAGCAAGGCCCAAGTACATGAGAAGTATGCATATGCCCTCACCATGTATAAAGGAAAGCTTTTTCTTACACAGATTTCAACAAGATAATATAAAACTTTTGCAGATCTTATCCCCTAAGAAACACAAATGTAAGAAAATCCCCAATATTATAATTACTTCTGGAGAATACTCATGATATGCTAAAGCATCATAAAAGAAGAAAAATGAGTAAGAAGATGATTTACCATCAAAGTTGCCATCAACAACTCGACTAGAATCATTGTAATTGTCCATTGAAATAACAGCAACACTGGGCATAAAACTGAGTATCTTTTCTGTAAACACTGTCTTTCCAGCCCCAGAAGGACCTGCCAAGCCCACCAATATTATTCCCTCATTCTTTTGGGCTAACAATTGGCATGCACGGATTACTACAAAGAACCCCTTCTCAAACGACAAAGGGTCTTGAAGAGAAGCAATCTCATATCGATCACAGTCCTTTCTCTTAACCAATCGCACTTGATCTTTTAACAGAACCGGCCGTCTCTGATGTGAATCAGTAATAGAAGTATCTAGAACCATTGCAGATATGCTGGGTCCCTCTGATTATGAGAAAAAGCACCAAGATAAACAAATTTGAAAACATATAATGCAACAACTAAGAATTTAAGTCATGTGAAAGGCTAAAAGGTAACAATCTACATTTAAATAACAGCAGATGTATATCAAAATCAACGTGCATAAAAGAACAAGGATTCAAGACTATGAAATTAAAAGGTTTAATTAAACAAATATTTCCAACATCCAATTAAGAAAAGAAAATTTTCTGGACTTTCTTTTAGACTCATGTAGTATTTCTCTGTAGTAGTTGGTTTAAAAGATCAAAACTATTATAATTACAATTAAAGATGGTGAATTATAGCAGTATTGAGACAATTCATCAAAATCCTAGATAAGCTCCTCAGAAGTGTAAGGAAAACAGAAGCCCATTTAATGTCATAAAAGACAGCACTACCTCGTCTAGTACCCTATCATTAATATAGAAGAATGACTTAATTTTCAAGAGAGATCGAAATAATCCTAATATAGAATGACTTAACTACCTCGTCTAGTACCCTATCATTAATATAGAAGAATGACTTAATTTTCAAGAGAGATCGAAATAATCCTAATATAGAATGACTTAATTTACAAGAGAGATCATCAAAATCCTTGATAAAGTCCTCAACGGTGCAAGGGAAAACAGAAGTCAATTTTAATGTCATGAAAGACAATAGTAACTTGTCTTGTACCCTATCACTAAGATAGAAGAATGAGTTAATTTTCAAGATAGATCAAAACGCTCCTACAGTAATTTCATGAAAATATTAAGCCACGGAAATCAAATTAAGGTCCATCTTTCCCAAGTGGTTCCAGCTTTGGTCGAGTAAAATCAGAAAGACCTCCAATTCCTTCAACCAATAAAAACCATGTCGCCAGATAAAAATAAAGTTAGTCTTGTTCCCCATGGGAAAAAAAATTAGTAAGGCGAATGTTTTATAGGGGTCCCAATATGCTTCTATGAAAGTCATATGGGCTAGATGCCTGAAGTCCATCAGTAATTGGTGGCAAATGAAAAAGATTCTCATTCTTCAACTGTGAATGAACTGAGCCCAGCTGATGCCAGTGCGCCAGTACAAATCTTTGTTAAGCTAGCAACGCCTGTGTCGATCTAACCGAGTCCATAATACACACACACACACACCATGTTAAATTGAATTTGCTGTTTCATGCTGTTATCTTCCACTTGTATCATATAACAGAGCACAATTACTGGTGAGTCTCCTTGAAGAACTTTAAGATTGGAGCTAATTATACATGTAAAAATCAAAGAAGGAATCGCTACAAAATTTAAAGTTTTCTCTTTGTAAAATAATCATGGAAATTTATATTGACTAGATGTAATTGGATTGCTGATCATCATAAGACTCAATAACGTCATCAGCATCGAATAATCATATCTTAGAAATCAAATGCATAACACAAGGTCACAAAACCAACACATTTTGGTATAATTCCAAGTATTATATTCAAGAAGTTGCCATAGAAGGAGTAACTTCCAATTAAAAATACAATACTATATATGTATCACAACTTTGACAGGACGTGCTTTTGAGAATTACATCAAACACAAAGACAAAGTACCAAATTATGCTTTAAAGATCCAAACAAACACATGTTGCACTCATCATAAAACAACAATAAAATCTTTTGATCCAAACAACATCCTCCATTATATATATATATATATATAAAATAAGGATCACCAAGAAAAGAATGTCACAAACATAACATACCCAGAAAAGAAAACCAACAAAAATCATATATAGACAAACAAAAACCACAAAAAAAGGTTAACTCTCTTCTAACAACCTGTTTGGATCCAACTTTATGTGCCCCCAAGCAACCGACTTAAACAAAACACGGAATAAAATGTGAAAAATAACAATTACGCATAGAACATAAATGCAAAACAAACAAAACCCAGAAAAAACAAGGATCAAAACCAAACCAATGTGCATTGTTGGACATTATGGAAGCACTAACCGAGTCACAGAGCGAGTTGTTTCTTTCACTGGCAACAGGTCAAGGTGAGTCCACCAAGAATTAAACCCAATAAGGCAGGCCAGCCCAAGGTCGGTTCCTCCTGTATATTGCTTTCCCTCTGGTTTTATTTCCCGGTATAGAAAGGAATGTGATATTCCTGCGCTTTTTTGGCTAGTGGGAATTCTGGAGAATCTGCTAACACTCCTGTGAGAGAGATAGAGAGAGAGCACTTAAAGCGGTAGTTTTTTTCTCTTTCCTTTGTTGTTGAATTTCTTTATAGTCACGGCTCGAATACCAAAGTTTTTGAAGAACAAGGACTTTGGCAAACCAATTAAGCATATTGCAACTATGATATGTCTCATCCAACCCTAACACTAACTTATCGGTCTATGCTTTGCCTTTAATTTTTTAATTTACGTTTATTTTTTCAAAAAAAAAATGTTTCAATTGAATCTTATTCTTTTAAGTTAAATAACAATTTGTCCTAAAAACTTAAGGCGATAGAAATTTGTAAATTTAATCATTTAATTTATACTCCAACACTCCCTTTCTCATGTGGGCTCAAACTCTCTTTTAATGGATGAAAACCAACACGTAAAATATTTAATTAAAATGGAAGGCGAAGGATTGAGACAAATTTCGAATTCAGGACTTCTACTCTTATACCATGATAAATCATTTGTCCTAGAAGTTTTAGGTGCGTTTGGGATTGCAATTTCGTAAACAAAAAATGCAATTTAAACTAAATCTCAGAAAATGAATAGTTTGTTAATTGCGATTTGAAAACGCAGAAAATTGCTTTTTCAAATCTCTGGTAATGGGGTGTTTTTTTTAAAACGCATAATTTTAAATGTTAACCTGCGATTTTAAATGTTAAACTGCAATTCTGCCAAACGCTTAATTGCGTTTTTAAAAATCACTTGTTCAAATCGCACTTTTTGAAATCGAAAATCTAAACGGACCCTTAAACTGATAAAAATATGTAAATTTAAATGAAGCCTATTTATTATTATTCTTTAAGCTGATAAGAATATGTAAATATTTTTTAATTTACGTTTTTTTTTTAAAAAAAAAAAAATTGTTTCAATTGAATCTTATTCTTTTATGTTAAACCACCATTTGTCTTAAAAACTTAAGGTGATAAAAATTTGTAAATTTAATTATTTAATTCATACTCCAACACTCTCCCTCACCCGTGAGCTCAAACTCTTTCTAAATAGGTGAGGTCCAACACGTGAAAAATTTAATTGAAATGGGAGGTGAAGGATAGAGACAAAGTTCAAACTCAAAACATCTGCTCTTATACTATGATAAATCACTTGTCCTAAGAGCTTATGGTGAGTTTGAAATTGCGGTTTTGTAAACAAAAAGTGCAATTTTAAACCAAATTGCAAAAACTGAATCGTTTGGGAATTGCGTTTTTAAAAAATTGCGATTTGAAAACACATAAAATTGCCTTTTCAAATCGCAGGTAATGGGGTTTTTTTTAAAAACGCATAATTTTAAAGGTTAACCTGCGAAGATTTTGTCAAACGCTTAATTGCGTTTTTTAAAAATCACTTTTTCAAATTGCACATTTTAAAATCACAAATCTAAATGGACCCTTAAACTGATAAGAATCTGTAAATTTAATCATTTAATCCATACTGATACTCTCAACTTTCTTCTGGTTTTTCTTTAACTTTATAGGATAATAAAACAAAAGAAAAATCACATGCAATATATGCATTCAAAAAATAATCATTTACATGTTAGTGAGATATACATAAAGAAAAACACTATAAATTATATTTTTAATACACAATTATTCTACAATACTAACATAGAAGTCTCAACTAATCATTCAATAATTGATTAAAACAGCATTATAAAACATGTGAGATTACTCATGCGTAGTGAGTGCCACTCATGTTGCCTTTGATGATTATCATTAATCAAGCCAAGGAATTTAGGATATATCATCATCATCATCATCTTCTTTAGTTTCCAAAATTTGGTGCTGCTTTTCAATCATCAATTGCATTGTCTAGTTGAGTTGTAGGAGGTAGCACGTTTTGTCCTAGCTAGCTTGATGTCCAAAATATGCGTTTCTTTCCGTAGCTT
Organism: Alnus glutinosa; assembly: GCF_958979055.1. NCBI lineage: Eukaryota > Viridiplantae > Streptophyta > Magnoliopsida > Fagales > Betulaceae > Alnus > Alnus glutinosa. The sequence goes on along the minus strand of NC_084886.1, from coordinate 7,976,017 downwards.
TCATGGTACAATTTTAATCAATTATATATGCAAATTCCAAAACTAGTTGGAAAGTCCCTCTCCTTTGTCACCTCCTCATCTCCATAGCATTGGAACGTCCCTCTCCTCTGTCACTTCCTCATCTCCATGGCACTCGTTCATTCAATGCTACTTGTGGATGTCCAAGTTAGCAACCCCTATGTATTGCTTGCATGATGTCTTAAGGTGTGTACATGCATTAATTTATGGTAAACTAGCTATGTTACAGCTAGAGGGAATAGGATCCTCGGGATCCTCATTTCGAATGAACGGAGAATATTCATTTCACGGTCAAGATTTATAGTCGGTGCAGTATATATAATTTCATGTTATTTAATTTTTATAAAAATACGTGTCAGCATTGACTTTATATATACTATTAGATCGATACACAAACTTTAAATCATAACCATAAAATATATATTATTAATTTCATTTGAAAGTGAGAGATCCTTATCCCAATATACATTATGTCAATATTGGCATGTTTTTTAAAAAATTTAAATAACGTGGCATAATGTATACCGTTAAATGTATCAATGGCCATAAAATGAAAACCATTTAAAATGGAGAGGATCCTTGTCCCCCAAACAATATTATTTTACTATAAGTAATATTTTATTGAAATAAATGTTAAGTGCACTTATCAAAAAATTTGCAAATATGGTAAGTATCATGTGGCAGTTCACATTTTAATAATTGACATTGTAAGTATTTCGTTGATGGCCATGTGAATTTGTAAGAAATCTGTAATAAAAATTGTAGACCTCAACATTTGTGTGTGTTATCACTCATTACTCGTGAGCCCAAACTCCTTTGGTTTTTACTAGGAGTTAGATTTCATACGTGCGACCCTATTATTTCCATCACAATACTTGTTAATGACTAATGCTCTGTTCGTTTCGACGTAAAATGTTTTCAGTCATAAAATATTTTCAACGAAATTATTTTTCAGGAAAAATGATTTCTATAAAAATATTTTATAGTGTTTGGCTCGTACGAAAAAATACCAGTAACGAGATTTCGGTAGCACTAGCTAGATTTCGTCACAGAGTAGTTTTGCCAGAATCTGGCTACTATTGTCGAATTCCGGTGACAGTAGCCTGCATCCTGCATCAATAGCCAGATTCCGATGACCAGATTTCAAAATTTTTGGGACTTCAGCCGCAGATTCGGACTGCCAATAAACTCCAATATCTGGCATGCAAGAATAAATAGTTTAAATTCAGAAAAACGATTTACGGTTTTTAAAATCGTAAATCTTTTTTTAAAAATTAAATAAGCTTTTTAAATCAAACTAAAAATAATTTTTATGAACCATTATTTTTTGTTGTACTAAACATCAAAAAATTTTAAAAGATATTTTTTTTAAAGAAATATTTTACATCTAAAAAAACGAAGCATAATTTACAAATACGCTATTGGATGAACTAAATGTGGCAATTAATTAAAGAAATATATCTCCCATGTCCCACATCATTGTTGGTCGTACGTTTAAAAGTTTAAAGTGAAACTTTCTAGCTGGGAATTTTTTATTTCCTTTTGATGTTGAAAAGAATATAACATGAAAAAGATATATGCTATTGATAGTGAAATGACAAATTGGGAATAGATTCTATTCCCACGGCTGGTCAAAAAGAAAGATTACTGAAAAGAAAAATTATTGAAAATGAAAGAAAAAGACTACTCAAAAGTTAAAAGCAACAATATAATTGATTGAATAATATTAAAAATTGCTTTTTATTTTTCTAGTAACTCTCCAACAATAATAATCGTAATAAAATTTTAGATATTTTTTTTAAATAAAAATCGATATAAGGGTTGGTTGGAATTATCACATCAACATTATGAAATAGTACGGCGTGACAATTTCAATCAACCATTAAATTTTTTATTTTAAACAAAAATTGAACCAAGTGATAATTGAGTCTACCACATCAGCATTGTGAGATAGTTTGTAGGATAAAAATTTATTTTCTAAATGGACAAATTGCTACTGATTTGCTCTATTTTAACTTTAATTCAAAAAGGGGGCTAAAGCTAGTTGCTTGATTCACTTGTTAGTTGTTACGTGTTTGTATGTGTCTTTGGGTTTGGGTACGTACATGAATAGTTGTCACACTCGTGAAAGCAATAATAGCATTGGCATGGTACGTAAGAGATATGCATGACATGGGTTGAACATCATGTGTCGATCTGTAACAAAAATCTAAAAGAATCCGTGGTTGGTGCTACAACAAGTCGATCTATTTGTAGAAACAAGAGAGAGAGAAGGCAACATACAAAGCCCCGTGGTTCTGTGCTCCTTGTAAATTGGTAGGGCTTTTTTTTTTCTTTTTTTTTTTTTTTGGTTCAAATAAAGGGGAAGAGAAGAGAAACGGGAAGAAACTAAACAGGGTAGGCACTCTATCAACAAATCCAAACGAAAAAAAATGTAATATAAAAAGGAATAAGAACGAGAACAGTAGGCAATGAATCCAAAAATGATCCGGGTCTCTCTAAGGATCACACAAGGCGGTCTACAATGGCAAAATGGCTCGGTAAGGAGCCCCAAGCGATAAAAGCAACAACCACCATAAAGTGGTTGGTGCAAGAAAAGTATTGCCAATAACCAAACTGGATTCATCAACATGGAACCCAAACAACACAAACAATGAAGTAAAATACAAACAACGTTGCGGAAAAACACTAGAATTAACACGGAACAGAACACCGACAAAAGGAAAAGTGGAGGAAGGTGGTAATAAGTGCATCCATGTGTAAGCCACTAGATGCCGGGATGAAACAGACCACCACGAAAGACTGGCGGCAGTAGGGAGAACTGGATGGAGACAGCACGCACGACAGAGGACAATCCACACGTCAGTGCATGGTGGCCAGACTAGGACGCGGTAGGATGCGGAAGGAAGCAAAGAAAGCCAAGAACCCTATGGAGTGGAGTGGCAGTGGAGCTTCCTGAAGTTGGTAGATCTAATTTTGACCAAAAATAAAAAAGGAAGAAAGATCCAAAAACTTCACAAAGGGGGGTGGAATCGAGGCTGAAAGCAGCATAATGGGCTGTAACCAAACCAACAATGGCGGAGAAGAAGCGAAAGTAGCTAAAAACTGGGTCATCGATGGATCAGACCTCCGAGGAGGCGAATAAGACCTTTGATAAGACATTCAAAGAGGCGAGAAAGGATGAGGGAGGGAGGAAAAGGGAAGTAGGGGGGAAGGGGGACGCCGATGCTCCCTCCTCCCCTAGCAACGACTGGAACCACAAAAAGGAGGGGGATATTTTAGGAGAGAGAAGAGAGTTTATGAGGAAGAATAGGTTACAGTTGGTGCTAGCTTAAACGAGGATTGTTTTGGGAAAACAGCAAGAGAAAAAGGCAATAAACGTTGATGTGACATGTTTTAAATAATTTTTTATTTTTATTTTTTTAAGCTGTTGCTAAGGAAAACTACTAAAATACGTCATGTCATATAGTATAAACTAAGTACGATAAATGAGTATGAATAATATCATTATTTTGAGATTAAAAATAAACTATCTAATACAATTACAAAAGCATAAAATTTATGAGTAAAATATAGGGTTGAATATTGGTTAAATTGGTGTCGGTAGATCCATTTTCACCTCCCAAATCGACTAAGTCGGTTATTTCGACCATTTTTGGTTATTTCAGTAAAGTCAGTTAATTGCCAGTCGGTTAATTTTTATGGGCCAAATGGGTTTTTTTTTAGCCAAGCCTATTTTCAATAGGTCGAATCCCAAATTGATTGTTTTTGGGCCCAAATGGATTTTTTTGGGCTAAACAAGTGTTTGTTAGACATGTTTATAAGAACCCTTAACATATTTATTATCTTAGATTATTACAAGGTGTCACTAATATATAGGAAAAAAGACACTTTACCCCCCTCTTTTATCCACGGCCTGGCGATATACCTCCCAATGTATCAAAATTAAGAGATGACCCTCCCGAACTTGCTAACGAGTGACAAAATTTACCTTATGTCCACTCACCCATCAATTTGAACGAAAATTCGGTCACCTGCGTTGCACGTGACCTTTTAATTGAAAAACATTCCCAAAATACCCATGTCCCCATCAGCCTTTATACCCGGTTCAAACTCCCATAATACAAATAACCTGAAAAGCTTCAAACCCACCAAGGACAGCACGCTCACGTCACGTGTTTTGCCAAACCGGGCCTTGGGTTGTCCAAGAACCAGGGCTCCACATCCCACAGGATCCAATTCTGCTTGGACGAGATGTGCAGGTTGTCAGTCGTGATTGAGTTTTTCCACGGCAGCATCCCTCCGTTGGTGCGGAGATACTTGCCGCACCGAGTCCTCAGCTCCCACTCGTACTTCCAGTCGTAGGCCTTTTTCCAATATGGTCTGGAGCACCTTGCATCCGGTCATGACCAGAAGAAATGTCACGTCCGTGGCAGTCAGGTACGTGCCAAAGCAGGTTCTCAAGGGTATAGCGTGGCTTTTCCCTTCGACCAACTCAACGAACCACACGGCCTTCCGTGACGAACCGTTGCAACTCTGGTGAACCTTCTTTCAGTCATCGTCGGCAACAAGGTACTTTTCCAGGTGGCTTCGGATTTTCACGGCCTTGGCTTTCTGGAAAACCTCCATTTCCAAGCTCTAACGTCAAAGACTAATACTCGCCCTACTCTTTGCTGTGTATATATATATATATACACACACACACAAATGATAAGATATTTATAGAGGTTAAACTCTAATAATTGGATTTCAGGGATTGTGACACGTGGACTGCATGTTCATACGTGGCTGTTGCTGCATGAGAAGATGAACCTTTCATTCTTCTTCTCTTCTTTTCTATCTTCTTCCTCAAATTTCTCTCAGTTTTTTTCTATTTTTCCTAAAGAATCAGCCATAACAATTCAGAACTGTTACAAGGTTGTTGTTATCCTCAAAAAGCACAAAGCTCCAATTGCTGAGTGCCTTTTAAAAGAAATTGCAAAACCAGCTAAAGATTCAATAACTGAGGCATCAAAGTCATTTTGATTTTCATATTATCACACAAAGAATGTTATCCTGTGAAGTTCTTGGGGAAAATTGGATCCACTATTCAACCTTGTTCTACCCAATCGAAACAGAGGACCCTGTTCAAACCTCCTCGTCTCAGGCCATTCGCAAGCCATGTGCGAGCACAGTCTCAAACCCGGGCACGGAGACGCACCCCTGGACGCAAACCAATTTGCCAGGAACCCATCGAGTATTGGCGCCGGTACGTTGCACCCGAAGTCGCTCAGCAATGGACAACCCTCGCAATTCACGTTCCGTGGATGAGGGTGGGAGAGCGGGTGTGGGTTCCGCGTAACCAAGGAGCACGTGGGTGTGCCCGAACCCGGCATCGAGGCTACCATGGCAGCAAGCGCGCGGGTATTGGCTTCCATTTTCCTGCACGATGTTGATCGGAAGGTGGAGAAGATGTACGTGACCGAAGAAAGCTTGAAGACGACTTTCAATTGAACCAATACTGAAATGCAGCGTTTAATAGGGGGCAATTTTGGGAATGATTTATGCTTAAATGGTCACGTGTAATCACGTGAGTTGCACGTGACCGATTTTCCGTCTAAACAGACGGGTGAGTAGACGAAAGGTATAACTTGCCACACGTTGGCAAGTTCAGGAGGATCATCTCTTAATTTTGGTACATTGGGAGGTATATCGCTAGGCCATGGATAAAAGAGGGGGGCAAAGTGTCTTTTTCTCTAATATATATGAAATTAAATGAGAATCGATTAATATTGTTAGGACGCTGCCTTATCATACTTTGACCTTTATAAAAATACTAATAACCATGTGTTTAAGTAGGTTCGATTCGGTTAACCGACAAAACAAAATCTATATCAATTAACCGAACTGAACCAATGTCACTTGCCAGTATACATTTTTTATTTAGACTTTTGACAATCGAAAGTTGGTAGAGGAGGTATGTAGTCAATGACGGTTTAGCGATGGTCAGTAGGTGATAATCGGATATTTTGCCCCCGACTCATAATGAAATCAATTCCTTTACTATTGCATTGTTACCTACTTCTGGTATAAATCATTTTAAAAATAAATAAAGAACTGATCTAAAAAATAATAATAATAATTGCCTCATCCAGCGGGCAATGCACTGTGACAAGCGACGATTCATAATGCTATTTGACTGGACCTTAAAGAAGATTCTAAAGTCTTCTTCGTCAACCATTCATGACCTCGTTTAGTGACCCACCTCTCTCTGAATCTCTCTTGTTCGACCAATTCAAAAGTGGTTGTTGGTGTGCATACTTCCTTTAATTTTAGAGAATTATTTATATTCATTAAAATGTATAATAAGTGGTGCTAACTTTTTTTATTATTAGTTTTATTTTTTATTTTTTTTATATATAAATTCATGTGGTGGTTTAAGTGATATTTATCATAGTAACCATTAAAATATAGATGGTCATATAATATGTCAATCTTTTCATTTTTTTTAATCATTTTTTTGGAAAAGTCTTCCAACTATATGTGAAAATGAATTGGTTATTTTGTCAATAATTTACGTAATACTACCTCAATTATTAAAATATGAATTATCATATTATATTATAGTTGATATGACACTCATTTTCTATAAAATGTGAATCGATTGAAATGAGAATTTATAAAGTAATTATAACAAAAGATTTTGCGTTGAAATTGAAGCGGTGGAATTTTCAAACCGACTTCAGAAAGAGCTTAGGCAGATTTATGATCAACTGTAGTACTGTACCATAAATTCATCAACTGTACACATAGGTTTCAACGTGTTTTTTTATAGTAAACGCCGTTGCATTTAAGTCGAACAAAAGTCATACCTTCAATTGTACGATGCCTTGAATTTTAAAACCGATAATCTTTCTCGTTCTTTCCAAACAAAACATCAACTCATCAAGGGCTGACTTTGAATTTTCCCCCGTTGTCTCGTTGTCCGACTTTAAATGGTAATTTTTTTACTTTCATTTGACTCTGTCTTCGGCTGTCTCAGAGGTGCCTATTATTTTAATCTTTGAGGTCTCAGGTCAGGAACTGGAAGGTATCTGATGGGCCCCTTTGAAAATTCAAGAACTTGAAAAAAGATGTTCGGGCCTAATTAACCAAACCTCATAAAGAGAATTGATTGGCAAATTGGCCCGATTCCCTTCCCTTTAGTTTTAACAACTGAAAACTCTTCAAACAACTTGTTGGACAGCAGCTGCAAAGCCCTTTGGGAACCGATGGAATCATCAAACCAACCTTTTTAGTCACCAGGGGCCCTGCTTCTCTCTCTTTGCAACCTCATCCACTTCAATTCAACAGACTCACCACAACATACACTCCATCATCCACGTAATACCCTATTACGTGGACTACTAGCAACAATTTTTCTTTAAATTTAGGAAATTAAATTAAATAAATTTCACGGTAGCTTTCCTTACCATTTCTTTATACCATTTAAATATCATTTCAAATAAATACTAAAAGAAATAGAGATGAAAAAGAGAAGAAAAAGCCATTTTTATATTAAAATAATGTTAAAGAAAGCAAGAGTAATCTAGGGTAACACTCTTGCTTCCCTTGGTTTTTCAAGGTTTTTAAAGAGTTTTCCCCGATATTTAAGAAATATAATGGATTTTAAAAAAGTTAGTGCGCTTACTCCTTACAAGCAAATAACTGACTACCCACTAGCAATACCGTGTCATACAAGCTAAAATTCATTATTAGGGCACATTTGGTATACAAAATAACCATTTCATTAAAAAATAATAGTTATCACTGAAAATGAAAGACGCTAAAATTGAATAGCTATTCATATTCATTAAACCCTGAATGCGTATTCTGCTATTTGGTACAGTGCAATACGCCAATATTCTGTCAGATTATCATCAGCTGACATATGTATCTTACTATAAAAAGGTTACAGCTCTCCGTAGGACTCTTTAGATTGAAAATGACGTCGTTTTCAGCTTCGTAAAAAATTGTCTCAATGCACTGATTATAGGGAGAGGGTTCTCCAGATGAGCAGCATGGCCACAGTTGGGAATCTCAACTATCTCATGGATATTGATGCCACGGCAAGCTTCATAAAACATTTCTTGAGCAATTGTCTTGAACTTTGTATCCTTCTCCCCATAAATGAGCACAAGGGGCGTTTTGCAATGCTTCAAGTCTTCCCACAATGGCCTATAATGCAAAGAAAAAGAAAATAAAACTAGTAAATAAAACTGATTTTTGAAATTAGTGTATGAAACTCCTAAAATTACATAGAGAATGTATGTTCTAGAGAGCATAGAGAATGTGCTTTTTAGTTCAAATAATTCTTACAATTTTGGTTATGAAGATTTAGGAAGCCTCACAAGCCCAAGGACTATCTCTACGAATGACCAGGACAGACAAGCAAGAAGAAACAGAGAGGCAATGGCCCAAGTAAAACATAGTGCTTCACCTATCAAGTGGAACCATAATGTAGCAAAACAAATTCCTTTCTTTCTTTTCCTCCTCCTTCAATTATTTTTTGTTTTTTTTTTTATGACAGTAAATGGAAGGCATTACCTAATTACCCTGATTTTCGGGGTCAAATAGATGCTGCACTCTGAGACATTGTTAGAAACAAAATCACCCTATGTGTGTATAAGTAATAAAACTATGTCAAACATGATCTCCATGTTTGAATTTGTGCATTAAAAGATACAGAATCAAGAAAAAATAGAACATATGGACATTGCAGAATTGTGTTATCAATGTTCTACAAGAAAGTAACTTATCTAAAGTAACCCCACATGGTAGCACACTCAGCCAGGGGCTATGCCTCCACTGTGCCAAAACTCAAGCATTATTTTTTATTTAAAAAAAGACTTGTTCAGAGCATCATGTTTAATTCCGCATGCACAGTATATAGCACATCTTGTCCCTAACGAAATTTCACAAGTTGACAATGGTGAAATTCTTTGTAAACATCCAAAGAGGTATTTGATGAAAATGACATGAATTTTACTTTACACATGCATCAATTGATTCATCCCAAGAACTTAAACCTCCCAATCTTAAAATTTCAGAAACCGGTTTCCAATTCCATAAAATTCTGGCTTAGATATGCAAATATAGAAGGTGCAGAACATATTTATAGATCCTCTGTGGTCCCATCATTTTAAAGGAGGGACAAAAAAAAACTCAAGACGCTGATACTTTAGATGAGGAAAATTTTAGAACTCCAGATAAGCTTACAACTGCCTCCCAACGCTTAAGTCAGACAGAGCTTTTGCAAGATTCCACACATCATCATGCTGCAAGCGGCTGGTGACTATTTGATTGAAGTGGGGATGGCCTCTTAAACTGTTTAAATGCAGAATTTATTAGCCGATTAATAGGCCAGGAATCATGAGTATAATGAAGGCAATCACAGAAGCTAGACAATCTGAAAGAGAAACCTAGAAATCACCTTTTCCACAGATCTCCAGCGTACCAGGTGTCCACAAAGAGTTGTAAGCCATGAGCAACAAGGGAACGTGCTCTGGAATCATCTTTAGCCCTACGAACTTTTCTTGCTACTTTATCTTTTAAACCAGGGCTTCCAGCTATTAAAACAGCTCCTTTGATCTACATGATACATATTTATTTCTATTAACCACAAAAGAATAAATGTGAAGCTCAAAATGATGATCAAAATCTCAAACATCACCGGTGTACCTTATCACTAAATCTCAGGGCCATGTGTAGTGCAATTCTTGCTCCCATTGAGTATCCCACACAAATAACTTTCCCAGGAGTAATTTGATTAATCATTTTATATAATATGTCTGCAACTACCTCAATAGAAAAACTTGGCTGCGTGGTACCATGGTTTTGTAACTTTGATCCCCCATGACAAGGAAGATCAATTGAAATACACCTAGCTGATCCTGAGATGGCTTTCATGATAGTAATCCAGTCTTCACCAGTCCCAAGAAATCCATGAAGAAATAAAACTATATTATCCTGCAACAGCTAAATCATGGTGGAGTGAGCATGCAATAAAGGAACACAACTATGGGTCGATACATATCAGTCTCAACAAGCAATGGCAGCAGAAAATTCAAAGAGTTATTAATAAGTAAAATTATTGTCACGGAAATTGTCCAGCAACCATGCAAAATAAATAACATATACACAGTAAAGCAACAATTTGATCTCCACGTCTCAAAACTGAAGATGCCAGGCAACCTTGTTATCAGGAGATCATCCCTTCATGTTCATAGAGTGCATTTCATTTGAGCTTTTTTAAGTCAACTAAAAGAGGCCAAGTTTTGCTAAACCTATTCCTGCTGTTGATACAATTTTGCTAACAAACCACTATTAACTATGCATTAATAAATCAATTAACTTTTATTGGCAGAAGAAACTGATTACAAAAATTATGGTTCCCAAGTACCACATCTTACTGTTTCCAGTAACTGTAGTGATTATGATCCCAAAGAATGAGAGAGCATCTAGGTACATTAACTCGGCGAAAGATGACAAAAGAAAAAGGATAAGTACAGTAGTAAAATTCTTCTACTTACACTGGTTCTTTGTCCAACCTCATGAACTTTGAAGAAACAAGAGTAACCCTTTGTATCTATATTCAGTTTGTATAAACTAACTTGCTCCCCAGTAAACTTTCTGCAAATGACGCTGTGGTTAATTTGAAGTTTCTGCAGAACTCGATTAGCATCAGCAACAGAAGCTTCTACGAAACCACTATATGGATCACGATCAATCCTGAGAGGATCAGTTGTAACATCTTCTTCAAGCCAGCGGTATGTTCCTAGGCCATGGGCTATAGATGGGACCAGTTCATTTTTCATCGCTTTGCATATGTCTGCATTCTGCAGCTCAAGATAGCAAGAAAATTGAATGTATGCTGACAAACCTAGGCCACTTTCAAATGCAGCACTGACAACAGCCATCTTTCCCTGGTGTTGTGCCCAGCGTGCAAGCAATGCTGCATTTTCAAATCCACCAATGACACTTGGTTTGATAACCTGAAACGACCAGTACAACAAATCTAAATCAGGATAACACTAATAATATATTTAAAGATGATCTTTTGGTAATTGAGAGTTTTTTCTGCACTTCCTCCAATATATAAGGTTCCCCCAGCCCTCCCCCTTGCTTTGGTTATGGTTTTGTTCCTTGGAACAACTTTCTTCAGAATCAAATTAACAGTGAAGTATTGGCACGCAATAGTAGTTGCAGACAATGCTCTTGCATTGCTGGCAGCAAACATGCAAGAGCTAGGCCAATCTAAAAAGACTTCACTAATAAATGACCCCCATAGATAGTCCTAGTTGAGCTGAGTTACCATTAATCCTTAATTGCATGGTAGGTATGTCAATCTCTTTATCTATGAAGTAAATAAATAGGTATATTGTGGTGTAACTTCATCACCAATGAAAAGCATGAAACCAACCTCCAATACAAGCTTATAATAATGAAAATTCACTGTCACTTACAACGGCAACTATTCCTGGGTGAGTATACTTCGCAACCTTTTCAAGAGTATTTTCCTGAATATTGCCAATTGTTTCATCCAGAGCTACAGGCAAGCCACTTTCTTCACAGAACTTAATGATATCATTTTCATCCTGAACAGGTTCCTGGTATAAAGGAAAATAGTAAGCTAAACAATTACTTGACAAGAAACACCATGACTATCAATGGAGATCAATGTACAATTAGATTTAATCAAGGATATCAAGTATTATCCGTTCCTTAGGAAACACAACGGGTAGAACAGTAATAGTCATGGATAAAGAGTATACCTCAATGTACTGCAGGTCACAGTCCTTTACGAAAGAGCTAAATTGTATAGCTTCTTCAAAGGTCCAGCCACGATTTGCATCTGCACGGAGATCTATCTGGCGTCCAACCCTCTTTCTTACTTCTTGTATTACTGCGGCATCGTCCATGGGGTTCCCCCGACGTGCCACCTGTAGTGGGAATAATTGTTAAGCTAATTAACATTTCCAATACACCCAAGCCTTTAGAAACATCAGCTGCATTGACAACAGCGGCATGTCAAACAAACATTAAGCGGCCCAATTTAGCAGTATGATTAACTTACTTTCAGCTTTATTGCAGTAAATCCTTCTTCAACGAGAGTTTTAGCAGCATAAGCTACTTCTGAAGGAGTTCCATTGGAATCCATAAGGGCACAAATCTTAACTTTTGATGACCTTTCAGATTTATCTCCCTCATTAATCTGAGGCTGTAGTATGTTTAATAAACTGGAACTTTGTCTGGCTGCTATGACATTAAGAATGGCCATTTCCAAGCCACATCTGACACTAGGAAAGATTGAAGATGGCTGCATAACCATGAAATCAATTATTGCATAAAATATTACTTCATAAATAATGTGTGAAGGAAAGATATAACTAGCAACAAAAGAAAAAACATAACCATCGAAAACTTTTGATTTTTGTTCCTTTTAAGAATTTTATTGACTGGCAATATTGGCATTATACTTGCACAATAAGGACGGGACCTACCGGGACTCCCAAGTTGTTCCATATCCAAGAAGAAAATGAGCCCTTTAGTAGAGGAAGGAAGCAACTAATCATATTTCCTTTTATAACATGAAGAATAAACCTGAGTTGCTGTTCAACATCAAGCAGGTTTTCTCTGTGGATTTCAAAAGGTGCCACCTGTTTAATAACAACAATGCATGATCAATTAATTTTTGAGATCTTGAGGGATGACTGGGAGGGAGGGAGACTGATGATAAAGATAAAAGAGAGCAAATTATGCCCGCTTGTTCCATGAAGGGTTATATCTTCATTCAAAGTGAATATAGTGGATGTAGAGAGCAAAAATCTTCTAGAGCTAACCTCACCAAGCCCGACACTCCCATCTTCAAGATATAAAGACAAAATAAAACCTTCTCTGTAAAACTTGCTACTGTCTTGATCAACTGTAGTCATAGTAGATGGTGCACGTAGTGGGATTCTGCCACAGACAAAATTTTGAAGATATACACCAAATTCCACAAATTTGAAAGACTACAGGAGATTGCGTTTCATTATGTAAATGAAATACCCACCTAAACAGTGAGTAATCCATTCTATGGATCTTGCAAACGGAATCTTGAACAGAAAATCTCAAGAGGGTGCTTAATGCATCATTTGCTGCATGGCTTGCGAATTTTCTCAAAATTCTGAGATGCAAGGCACAATATGTCAGCAGACATTGACAAAACAAGGGACTAAGAAAAAGATTAATCGAAGCAGAGCATTGGCACCTAACAACCTGTGGAAGGTGGCATTGGCATCAATGGAACTCTCAACTTCAATTACACAATCCATCTCATCATGTTGAGATATCAATAAAGCATCTTGAAGCTCCAACTTTGTCTGCACTAGTAAATGCTTCACACTGCACATTCAGATTTTCTAAAGTAATTAAAGCAGGAATTGATTCACTAAGATATCTGATTCATATGTTATAAGCATACTAAATTGCAAGATTAAGCTCTTTTCACAAATAAATATGTTTTCCATGGTCCTCTCATTAACAAAATACCTATTAGACAAAGAAAAGACAGCTATAAAATGTCGATGTAGTCATTTTCACAATATGTAATGTATAAAGATATAGCCTTAAGGAGAAAATTCATTTTTCTGACCCTCAAGGTTGGTTGGTAATTGTTTAGGAGGGAGATAGCTTCTAAATCTTCAAAACCTATTACTGATTTTAGAGTTTTGTTGAATTCTGCTACTTTCACCACTTCTAATTAAACAAGTAGGCTAATAAAGGACATCAGAAGATTAGCAATTTTGTAGTTGGGTAGAACCCCCTTTTGGCACCTTTTTTTTTTTTATAAGTAAAATATATTGAAAAGGCGCAAAGGGGCGCAACCCAAAGAACACAGGATGTATACAAGGAACCCCTAATGAAAAGAACATAGAGAACATCTATCTAAGAAATCAAAATAGGAACATTCATGCATTAACTTAATTCTATCTCTCCACATAAACAACATTTGAAGCATCTTTCTCTTCAGATTCGACAAACTAGTCTCACAATCTTCAAAACAGCGTGCATTCCGTTCCCTCCAAACGCACCACATCAAACACAACGGAGCCATGGCACCTTTAGATATCACTTTGGCACAATTGATATACTCAGCCCAACTCATATATAATTGTATGCAACAAATTTTACAAATTACTAGATGATTTGCATACTCACGTAAAGCCTTCCTTTTTTTCTTTTTTTAAAAAAAGTAAAAAATTAAAAAATTAATTGAAGTCGCATGATTATAGGGTTTCAATTAGGCACTTGGGTTTGGGGGGTTTTCTTCTTTGGGGGGTTTTTTTTGTATGAGGGGGGGTTACTTTGTATCTTGGGTTTTATTGTATCATGGGGGGGTTCTTTTGTATCTTGGGTGTTTGATGGGGGGTTTCTTTTGAATCTTGGGTTTTATTGTATTATGGGGGATTACTTTGTTTCTTGGGTGTTGGATGGGGGTTCTATTGGGTTTTATTTTATTATGGGGGTTGCTTTGTATCTTGGGTGCTTGTTGGGGGGTTTCTATTGTATCTTGGGTTTCATCACTTTCATGTGGGTTTTGGGTGTTGTGGGTATGTTGTTTCTTATGGGTTTTCTTGGGTTTTTCATGTGGGCTAACTAAGTTGCTCCTGTGTATGCTTCTTGTGCACTTAGGGGCGCCTTATGCTTTTTTAATGAAATTTTTTTACTTATAAAAAAAAAATAAAAAAAAATCATCTCATATTTAAAAATGTGATAGTAACTACCACCTTAAAGCACATATAAAGAAAAAAATGGTGCAGCAATTCGAGACAGAAGTATGTCATAGATGTAATCAGTCAATAGAGATAGAAGAACAAATTAAATATGGTAACTATCTATCTAGGTTTATACCCATGTGCCGCGCACAGCCTGTGGATCGAAACGCTATGAGAGGTGTAAAAGTATTGCTTCAGTATATTTGGTTCAGTTCTCTCTGCAACAGGAAGGAGACTGAAGATCGCACCACCGTGATTGTTTATCACGACTACTGTCATTGGTTTCCGTGATTTCCTTCAAGCAAATAATTTTTTTTTAAATACTAGAGAAACAAGTTTTGGTATCAAAAGAACAGACAAGACAGTAATTGTACATCAGTTACAATGATAAAATGTTTAGAAAATATAAATCAAGCCGCTAGTTTGTTAAGGGAATGTAGTTACCTATATCGTCTAACATGTATGAAACAAGATACTAGGAAATTAAAGAAGCAAAAAAAAAAAGAAAAAAAAAAAAAGAAAAGTAAAATGAAAGTGAAAATGAAATGCATTAAGATAATATGACACAAGCCTGCAAAACTAAAAGATTACCACCTTTGATTCAAAATTGCCAAGCCATTTGTATCATGGAGGAAAGAAACATCTCCCATCACACAAAGTACCTGAACATAATTATAGAAACATGAATCAAAAATATTTTGTCTAAATCGGAAATATAACAAACATTAAAAAAAAAAAAAAAAAAAAAAGTAGAAAAAAGAAAAAGAAAGAAAGAGGAACAAGATCAACTTATACTCATGGCAGGTAGCTATTGCAAAAATGAAAGGAGAAAGTTCCTCCTTATTTTTATCACCGGCAGAGGAAACAGCCCCTGTAGAAACTTGTTTCTTTACAAAGCAATTCTACATTGGGCAACTTCCTATCATCTTATATTTACAATATGAAAACAAAAATAGAATCAGGATACGTATATGATAGGTTACTAAACATCTGAAACTCATGATCAGGAGACCATGAGAAGTCCTTTCATGATCATTGATAACACCATCAACTGTCAACCAAACTAGGTGACCTACAGAATCTAACCAAACAACATTAAAATAAGCTTGAATTACTCTTCTGCAATTTATTGCAATACTAGTAAAATTACACTACGATAATAAAAATATCAGGACGTGTTTTTTTTTTTTTTTTTTAATGACGAAGAACCCCTCCAAGGCAGGACCACTTCGTATACCCACCCCTATCAGTTAAACCTCGGATCCATGTAAAGTGCCCCCTTCATACATATCGGGTAATACTCCGGCTTCGCCGGCGGGCTGGCCCCAAAGAATTATTTACATTTAAGGGAATTTGAACTTTAGACCTCATGGGACTACCACAAAGACTAAGGCCCTTACCACTTGAGCCAACCCCTTGGAGTTAATATCAGGACATACTGCCCCAAAGAGTTCCAGTTAAAGTCAAATGTACCAAGAATCATCTCCTTGTAATAATATCAACAATCAATCAAATTCCATGGATGGTATAAGGCCTTTAAGACTGTATCACTGCCACAGAATAATTCCTTATATTTCCTGTTGATCTCAGTAGAAACAAAAACATAATCAGATGAATCGTCAAACAAAACTTGATTGTTTTTCTTTCTCATTAATAACAGGTCATTTGGTCTGTCTGCCTTCTCTCCCCCTCTCTGTTCATTTAGAAATAGTTTTTGTTGTGATGGATAAGTGCCAATATGAGAACTGACAGAAACAGAAATGAAGATATTAGTTTTAAGGTTGGAGTGGCACCAATTGAGGATTCAATGAGGAAGAGTCACCTCAAGTGGTTTTGCTACAGCAACAAATGCCTAGAGATGCACAGATACGAGAAGAGTGACATCACCAAAGTTGGAGTGAAAATGGGCTAAAAGAGGCCACAATGACGTGGGTGGAATTACGGATGAAGGACATGCTAATTAAAGATGTAATAGAATAATTGAGTTGAATGAAGAAAAATGATTCATGTAGTACATCCGAAACGACAGAACACTGTCGCCCACAAATCTCTAGCTATATCGCAGTGGAGTGAGTTGTTGAATTATAGTGAGATGGAACTTGGTTGTATGAATGATCTAGCTATCAACAAATCAATTTCTCATTCTACTTGCAAAACAAATTTCCATACATTGATTGAACTTGGGTAAGAGACTGTAGATGGCAATACTCAAAAGGATAATAAAAAACAAAAAGAGCAATTATATCTTTGACTGTAGCTTATGGATGGCTCATACGAGAGAGAGCAAATAATGACAAACATTGGAAAACAACTACTGCTACAAAAGAAAGGCACTTTAAGTGTAACAGCCAAAGAAAAAAGAAAACACCATTCACAATTGGCATAGACTACACAAACTTGTGCCTGGCTTCAAGGGGAAAAAAAAAAAAAAACGTTTTAAGAAACTTTTTTTTTTTTTTGATAAGTGAAGTATATTCAAAAACCGCAAAGGGATGCAACCCATAGTACACAGGACGTATACATGAAGCCCTTAATTCAAAGAAAAAAGAGAACACCTATCTATAAATTCAAAATAAAAACACTCATGCATAAACTGAATTTTCTCTCTCCACATAAACAAAAAGAAACGTTTTAAGAAACTTGATAACAGCAAAAAGAAATAAAAATGACATCGTGAAAATCTCTGTCGAAATGCCCATCAACAGTTTGTACGCAGCACCAGAAAATTCCTCTAACTGAAGAATAATAGCAGTACCCAGGACTTAATACTCATAAAATAGTTCAATTTAGAAAGAAAAACAAATCTTGAGAACTTACACGCCTGTTGCAACCCACGGCAAAGCCAACAGCTGTGCTGAGCAACCCATCAATACCACTAGCTCCCCTATTCCCAGCCACCCGTATCCAGTGACATGGTAGTTCTGAGTATAACATTGTAGCTGCAATACTATGAATACCTTCTGACCAATTAAGTCCATACATATCTAAATCGCGTATTGCCATGCTATTCCCAACAAAAAGAGCAGACTTGTATGATAGTGTTTCTGAAATTACTTGTGCAGCTTCAGGTTCAGTTAATGAGTACTTGGTGCTAATTTGGAACGATATCTCCGATGCAACCTACAATAAAGTGCAAGAAAACTCAAAAGAAACAAAGCGTCAATCAATATACAAGGAAACAATTTTAACCACCTGCAAGTGCAATAAGACATGCATATTACACTAAGCAAAAGCATTAAGTTCATTGCAACACCCCATGTATAATGGGTGAAACCTAAAAAAGAAGAAAAAAAGGTACTGTTTTGTTCTCTTTCTAGATAGAAGAGAAAACAGCAAAGCAAGTGAGCTATAAAAGTCTCCCTTCAGGATAAAACCAACAATTCTAAAGCCCAAAATTATGTCCTTAATTGAATCAGGACCACTGGTGACATCCTAAATTGAATTCAAGATCGTGCAATCAATCTCAAACCACCAAGGAAGCAACAATACACTCTGCATACAGAAAATTAGTCAATAGCAAACTTCAGAGAATACAACAAAAGGCTCAAACATAGGTATAGTATATCATATTCGTTCACAGCTAATTCCAGCTGTTTAGTAGGGCTTAAGTTGGTACCAGCCAACTTGGAGCACTAAAATATCCATCTCTATGACAAGGAGTTTGCCACAGAAACATGCCAAACTGGGAGAAAAAACAACATAAATACAGAGCAGCATATAGTATTTAGAGCCTCATTGCCTGGGATCAATTACCACCATATTCAGTAATTGTAGAAAAGAGCTCCACTTCTTATTCTTTTTTGGAGAGCTAGCTTTAAGTAAACAATCGGCAAATTCAACAATGCCACTCTGAATCCGATGAGTTACAATGTGTGAAGGATCGTGACGACATGGATGCTCGTCAACCATGATATATGAGCATGGAAAGCACTGCTCTAGCATCTGAGAAATACGCTTGCTTGTTATCCTACTCCCAATCTGTATGCAGTTCAAAGTAAGGCAATCAACAAGATGAAAAACTTATGATAAACTATAAAATTGGCATATATATAATCATAGATTGTATTCATTACAAGAAACATATTCCATGTTATGCCATCCTTAACATTGTTCACAAAGTAAATTACCGCATTCCAAACTATCTTTTTTTGATAGGTAATCAAATAAGTTTATAAAAAGCATAAAGGCGCCCCTAAGCATATAAGAAGTATAAAAAAGGACACCAAAACAGCAAAAAAATAAGAGAAGAAAGGAAAAACACCCGCAAAACCCAAATACAGGAGGAAACACAAACACACCAACATAACCGCATACCAAACTGTCAAAACATCTATTTTACATCTCAAGAGGAAAAAAAAAACCTGGCTAAAGAGATTATTTAAAAAGAGACAAAAGAAATATCCCATCACAATTTGTTATTTTTGCAAATGGTAATGAGCAGTAATAGTCATCATTGGTTTAACTCTCGCATTTTAACTAAAACTGTAGCATGAATTAATCCGAATGATCTTTAATTATAAAATGAAGTAAACAGTATGGCATTTAAGTCCATGATGAAAGGAGTTAACTCTCATCTGGCGCCCCTTTTACCATTGTATGATTTAACTTCACCCTAAATTCTTAATTTTTAACACAAATTAAATAGTTCTAATGGAGAAAGTATTTTAGTCATGCAATCTTATAAAAATGCTTACTTCTTTTCTTTAACTTCATGCTTAATTTTGTGGAATACTCTTTTCAGTCAATTTGGGATGTCTTGGGTTCTGCCTCAACGGGTTTTCGATTTGCTTGCTTGTTGGTGGTCTTCGGGTAGGCTGAGGAGTGCTACGGTATGAAAAATGGCGCCTACTTGCTTCTTTTGGTGCTTATGAAGGGAAAAAAAATAATCGGAGCTTTGAGGATTTGAACAAGGCCTCGGAGGAGATTTTATCCTCCTTTTATCATACTTTGTATATTTGGACTACGGCTTACGTGTCCCCTTTATCATTTAGCTTTAATGATTTTCTATCTCGTTTCTCTAGTTAGGCGTTTTATTTTGTCTACTCCCAGTGTACTAAGGTGCGCCTTACGCTTTTAATGAGATTGGCTTATTACTTATAAAAAAAAACTTCATGCTTAATATTTCATTTGTAATATAAATCAGGTAATTTTTCATGGAGATAGAATTTTATCATATCATTTTTGATAAGTAGAATTTTATCATATCATATTAAGCCAACACCAACCAAATTTACTCATCACATTGAAACCTAACACGACGAACACAAATGTAATTGTGATCTCATACAAGTCACATTCTGATTATTTTTCTTACTCTTCTAATGCCAACTGAGAGGGGGAATATGATTATATAAGGCATCTCACCATCTACTTGATGTAAGCAACAAGCTGGTTTTGTTCTATTCTAGTTTTATTCAATTTAAAAGTCAAAGGTATTTTTGGTAATTTTGCTATTTCTGGACGTGTTTTTTTTTTTAATCTATTAGGTCTTATTTTAGGTTTTATTAGAGTTTTAGGATTTTATTTGCGGGTTCTGCTAGTTATTTAGTTTGGGCTTAATAATCAAAATCCATCAAGTCCAAATTATATTGAATCAGGTTTAGTTTTCTATAAATATTTATGCAACTCTTACAACCCGATACAGATAACTTGTGAGAATTTTGCAGCAAATTATGCTGATGTTTGTGTTACATAATCCATTTTCAAGGTTGTATCAAGGAAACCCTAAGTGCAATACTTAAGAAAGTTCGGTATGATGTATACATCTACCTTCTTTCTTTTTTTGTTTTCTCTTTAATTTCCATCAACTTTATTTCCTTTCAAACCCAAAAATCTCTAGAATAAAAACCCCAACACAACCACCCATTATTAGCATCCAAACCTGCTACAATTATCGAGTTACTGTTCACATCCTCGAACCAGAACTGATTTTCTTCCTTTTCTTGCTTGTTTCTATCTTATTGCTCAATAAATAAACCTCAGCCCAACTAATTTTTTCAGGCATCTCTACCCAAACCATAATCCAGACAACCTTATCATAATACCTGCTGCCAGGAAAAGTTCCGGTGACCAAAATTTCTGTTTTAGCCCTTAAAACTCTTTAAAATTCAAGCTTTTCAAGCCCCAATGATAGGAACCAAAGGGTTTCTATTGATTGAAAAAAAAAAAGAAAAAAAAAAAAGAAAAATGGATAAATCGATCGCTTTGAGGGGACCGAACCTCCAATTAATCGCCTCAAATTGCCTTATGCAAAATTATGTTTTTTCTTTACTAAATTGCAATACGGCATCTACATTGAATTTATAGAATAAAGTATGACTTATTTAGGTAAGAGAATCCGGGGTTTCCTAACATTCTCCCACCCTTAAAAACAATCTTGCCCTCAAGGTTGATTATTAATGAAACATGTCTTCAATTCCGTCCTTGGTCCCATGGCGGCCACCATGTCTTCGTTAAAGGCAGTGTATCGGGACTGATGCGCGATACAAGAGGACCAAAATAAATTTTTTAATAATGTTTATTTTATCAGGAGAACCACAAATTTTTTTGAATCAACATCACTCTTTCGGACATCATGTAGTCGACCCTCACAATTTGGAGCAAGCACTTCTTTGTAGTCATTGGACTTTGTCTATCAATTCCCTTCCAATAAAGCCTTGCCAAATCTGATCATAACTTGCTTCTTCATCAAATTCTAGATATGGTATCTTAGCTAGTTATTTATCCATTTTGTACCCTTCACTCACTAGCAATTTAGCATCCTTGGCCATCATAGGATTCATGATCTCCTCAGTATTAGAACAATTATCAATATTGAGGACATCTAAAAAATTCGGATGAAATGAATTCCAACTCTGAAACTTTTACCTTTGAGTTGGTCGAACATTTGTACCCCAATCTCAGAAGGGGGGCTGGGTATTAGGAACTTGTTGATGTTCAACCACGCTTTGTTAGGTAAATGGTTATGCCGGTTGGGAATTGAGAGAGATGTTTGGTGGAGAGTTGCGATGGACTCCAAGTTTGGCAGTTTGTGAGGCGGGTGGTGCTCCCTTGAGCCTGTAGGTGCCCTTGGAGTGTTGTTGTGGAAGAACATTAAGAAAAGGGTGGGAAACTTTCTCTGGTTTTGCTAGATTTGAGGTAGGGGATGGGGTTAGGACAAAATTTTAGCACGATATGTGGTGCAGGGATACAATTCTGAATGAAGTTTTTCCTGATCTCTTTGGTATTGCTCGGGTGTAGAATGCCTCAGTTGCAGATAATATGGAGGTTTTAGGTGGTTCTAATCAATGGAACGTGAGCTTTGTTAGAGAGGCGCATAATTGGGAAGTGGTTGTCTTTGCTTCCTTCTTCCAAGTATTGCACTTAGTCATGGTAGTAGAGATCATGCAGATAGGCTCTGATGGGTCTCTTTCAAGAAAGGATTGTTCAAGGTCAAGTCCTTCTTCAACTCCTTTGGCTTGCTCTGAAAGTAGAAGATTTCCTTGAAAGAGTGTGTGGCGAACTCGGGCTCCTTCCAGTGCGGCATTTTTTACGTGGTCGGCAGCCCTAGGCAAGATCTTTATTGTGGAATATCTCAGGAAGAGGCATATCATCATTGTGGACATATGTTGCTTGTGCAAGAGAGATGGAGAATTTGTGGACCACCTTCTTCTTCACTATGATGTGGTTTCCACTCGGTGGAATAACATTTTTACTCGTTTTGGTATGTCTTGGGCAATGCCTAGTTGTATCTTTAGACGGTGGCTTTTTTGTTCCCACTATGAATTAGCTTTGCTGATTTTCTTGTTCGTTTTTCTATTCCTAGTTAGGTGTTTCCTTTTGTATACTTCCAGTGTATATAGGGGTGCCTTACGCTTTCAATAAGATTAAATTTACTTATTAAAAAAAAAACCTACCTATAAAAAAAAAACAAAAAAACTTTTACCTTTGTCACAGCTAACTCCTCTTGCATGGTAGGAGCTTTGCAAGTCAAGATAGAAAATGAGTTGCTTTTGCCAATTGTTGATTGATCTACCACCTTGATTACTTGACAATTTTTCTCACCGAGTCTCTCCTCTCTCCTAGCAAATAAAAGAACAACTTTCATGGTTTGGGGTCGTCGAGCCTTGACTTCTTGTTGGATTTTTAGCCGAAGTCCTTCAATGAATGTCCCCACTAACTATTCTTCGGACCAATAATGAGTTTGATTAGATAACTGTTCAAAACGACTTATGTATTCCTCAACTGTTTATGTTTGCCGAATTTTTGCTTGCTCACCATCCATATTTCCATATGTTGAAGGACCAAATCAAATTTTTGCTTCCTCAAAACAATATTTTAAAATCATGGTTTGGGAATATTCTAGTTACCTAGCATAGTAAGAAGCAGTCAGTAATTGCTAGATCTAATGCAGAAGCTGAATTCCAAGCCATGGACCATAGGATATGTGAGTTATTATGATTGAAGATTCTACTAAAAGAATGTGGATATGATTATAAGGAGCCTATGATATTATACTGCGACAACAAGGCTGCAATTAATATTGCTCATAATCAAGTTTAGAAGATCGAACTAAACACATTAAAATTAATAGATATTTTATCAATGAAAAATTGTGTGCACGGTTGATTTGTACACCTTATGTGAAAACAAGGGAGCAACTTGCGCAATTTGCAGATATTTTGACAAACGTAGTGTCCAGTAGAGTTTTTTATTCAGCCTTGTGAAAGCTGGGTATGTAAGACATTTTCGCCTAAGCTTGAGGGGAAGTGTTAAAGATATGCGGCTAATCTGATTTATTCTCCAAGTCCCCCATATTTTATTTCCATATAATTCTAATTAATTATATTTCCATATTAGAAATGTATTGCTCTTCTATATAAACCAGTGTAACTATATCATGAATTATCAAGGAAAATAAGACCATATTTTCTCTTCTTCTTTCTCCAATTTCCCTTCTCTTTCAACTATTTTCTCTAGTCATTTCTAAGTTTTCGTCTTCATTTTCTATACCAACCACTTTAAAATCACCAGCATACCAAATCAAATCCATGTTACTTATAAACTTTTGGTGTCCTATTTCTTGCTCGATCACATACTAATGACATTTTCAACTTCCAATTCCTCTTCAACTATCAATTTTGGACCATGATTCACAATTTCCCAAACACTATTAAATACAGGACCCATAATACTGCCTACATCAGAAATTACTGCAATTATGGGAACTAGGCTGGATGGCAAATAGCTGCTCAAGATGTAAACATATAAGCCAAGCCACAATTGATAGGGTTCCTTTGGGTGTAAGCTTAAATAAAGTAGATTTTTTTTTTTCCAGTATCACCAAGCTATCAATACTCTTCCTATGCACAACATAGGGCTTCAATTTTCAATCAAGTTTTTATTATCAATAGCTACAATCAAGATGAGTCAGATGTCTACAGGAGTTACTAAGAACTAACACTGAAGAAGGTAATAAAAATTAGCCAAAAGAAAAAGGTGAAAGCATACCTGAATAATCACATCGGCCTGCAACCAAACCCTAACAGAATCTGAAAGCAGAGCATGATCAAGATGGTCAATAAACATAAAATTCTCTTCAAGTTCAGGAAAAGACACAAGCTTTCTCAATCGTAACCCTGACAAGATGTCAGGCACAGTAGGCCACTGCAGGTGTTTAGCCAAGAGAAGAGCTGTCCATATGTCATCCTCTGTATGGATTGCACCAATAAGTAAAAGCCCATTCTTAGCCTTCTGAATAACATTTAAAACCTCTGTCATTTGTCCATGAGTATCAGTACATGCATGAGAATGTTGTACTTGAATATATTTAGTAAATGGTTCAGCGTTTGACATCCAAAAGTCTAACCCCTTCAAGCAGCTTGGCACCCACTTGCTTGGACTATTTTCTAGCGGCTCCCTGAAAGGGCAGTTGATATGAACGGGGCCACGAGGTGAAGAGGTTGCCCAATGTACAGCAGAGTCAAGTGTGGTAAGTAACACCCGTGCAGGAATCTGATCAGTGGCTGCAGGAAGACTGAAGAAAAACCTCACAAAAGAACCAAAATGGTTCACCTAATATACAAATTCAAAAATGTGATTCATGAGTATGCTAAAAAAAAACTTGGACATAGTCTCATTGCAGCAAGTAATCCATGATCCATGCAGGTATGCAGGTATGCCCTGATAGAAAATCAGATTTTCAAATTGCTTCATTAAGTTAGGACTTCTAAGACAAATGAAGCTGTTCGGAAAGATAAAGTTCATACAAAACATAATATCAAAGACCTACATTCATGGTGAAACAACCCAAAAACCAGCACCAGCAGCCCAGATTATTAACATCTTATGAGTTATGATAGCGTATATTTTAAATATTTAACACCCCTATAAGTTAACAAAGAATGTGGTTCCCACCACATATGATAGAAGCATACATGTGCTACATGCATGATTAGGTATTATCAATTGATGATGCAAGTACATTAGTTCCTCTCAGTGAAGAAAAATTGGGAACCAAAAGCTTGATTTATTATGGAGCTTTCTTTTGTTTTTAAGCTGCAAAAGGTAAGATACTCTTTCTACCTAACAAGGACGAGCAAAATAGGAGACCAAATACAGACATCACTTTATATATTGAGCAGATACGCAAAAGACATTTTCAAGCATTACATTTCATACCGACACTTGATATATTATGGAGCTTTCTTTTGTTTTTAAGCTGCAAAAGGTTAAGATACTCTTTCTACCTAGCAAGGGCGAGAAAAATAGGAGACCAAATACAGACATCACTTTATATATTGAGCAGATACACAAAAGACATTTTCAAGCATTACATTTCATACCGACACTTGCTGTATAAGCATACATTGATAGTAACTGGCAGAAAATATTCAGCCACTATCCATCCTTAAAATTCAGATTTTAAAAGAAGGGTTATTAATTACGATGAAATACATAATCACTTTGTCTTTCTCGTATAATTTTTTTTTGATAAGTAATAAGCCAATCTCATTAAGAGCGTGAGGCGCCCCTTACTACACTGGGAGTATACAAAAGGAAACGCCTAACTAGAGAAATGAGTAAGGAAATCAAGAAAGCTAAAAAATAAGGGGAACACATAAGACACAACCAAATATCTATTTAAAACAGTTAGTTTCTTTAAGAGCTGGAACATGCAGTATATCATTCAAAAGTAAAGGAGGAGCAGGAGGAGAATGAGGGGTATAATGTGTTCCAGTAAAAGAAAACTTGAAAATGCAATAATGCACTAAATTGATTGTTTCATACCTGATTAATTGCTTGGTTTGCTCCAGCATCCTGCAACTCTGAAGGACGATCTGCAGTGAGCAACAGAAGTGGTACAAAATCTTGACTAGCCTCCACAACCTGTATATTCTCACTTATGTATGATAGTAAATAGACAAAACTAAGCTACATATGTATGTGAAAAATCCAAGTTTCAAGATAAACATAAATGAGGAATGAAAGCCGAAGTAGAATAATGGTAGAATAAGAAAAACTGTGACTGTGACAGATGATCAAAGCAAGTCATAAGTAAAAAGATGTTACAGACTCGTACTTTGTGGTTGAAGTTCTGTACCACTATCATGGATTCACAAGAATAAGCCCACCAAAATGAAAATAGTAAATTCCAATTTATGTCATAGTCGATAAATTTTCATTTGCAGCTAATAGATGGAGTCCATATCATAAATATTCAATAAGACTCACAGCAGGAAGAAGATTTGAAACTGCAGTGCCTGATGATGTTATGACTACTGCTGGGTTGTGAGATCCTCTTGCATAACCAACAGCATGAAATGCAAGTGAGCGCTCATCAAAACATGCAATGCATGTTATTAGGGGATGAGTGGAAGCGGCAACAGCAAGGGGGGATGATCTTGATCCCGGAGCTACACAAAAATACTACAATGAAGGATAAATCAGAGGCATGTATATCAAAGAAAGAGAACAGCTTTTTTGTGACAAAAAACCCCTTCAAGGCAGGGCCCCTTTGGGAGAAAGAGAACAGATTTATAATACTTAATCTCACCGTTAGACCAAGTCGAGAGCATTCTTCAATTATAAGGGATGCCCAAACAGTGTTGATGTTGGCACAATCTTGTGTAGAGTAACACATTTCACTGGTATGATCCCACTGATAGTAGAAAGAGACATAGAACATGAACAATCTTCACACCAAGTTTGTTCCTTCTACAATTGTTACGCTACAACCTCAATATAATTAACATAAAAAGCTCAATAACAATCACTAAAGACATGCACTACTAGAAAAATTGTGCACTATGGAATTGATAAGGTGAAAAGGCAACCTTCTTAGAGGAGAATATTTTTATTCCGGGACACAATATTAAACTCCTCAACCCTCCCTGCTGCAAGGGTTAGTTATGATAATGAAAGGAATTTCACATTTCAATATTTCACGTCCAACTGATGCCATTTAAAAAGAAAAATATAAAAAAAAATAAAAAATAAAAAAATAAAAGAATAATTGCATAAAATTCTGACAATTTGAATTAATAAGTGAAAAATGTTCACTCAGGAGACTTGTCTTTACTAACTACTAGACCTAACTATCCACAGGATCTTCTCCAACTAATTGGAGTCAACTAATCATTCTTGATAACCAGTTCATCCTCACAAAAGCAATTATATTCACCTCTAGGAGGTTGATATCACTTCTAACAAAATCCTCAAATCATTTGCGGCAGTCCTCCCCAAAATTAGAACTTCAATTCACATATTCTCTTGCACAATGCTATTCATTATTTTCTTTTTCTTTTCTGGAGTTGCAAAAAGCTAAATAAATCACAAAAAGTTATTGCTTTTCTTTGACCATCTTTGACAATCTCAATGTTATTTCACTGCTTACCATTATTATGACTACGATCAGATATTCTCAATTAATGTTCTATTGCTTACCACTTTTATCTTTTAATGTCTTTTATCTCAACTTCCACATGCTTACTTACATTGGGAAAATTAAATATCCTCCAACATTATTTGCCATAAAGTGTGATAGTTGGTGCATACGCAGGCTAAAAAGAGCAGGAAACCAATCAATTCATGCTTGTATTGGTTGAAGATGGTGGCTCAAGCTGGGGCTGCACCCATGTTTCTGTTGACTTTGACAAAGTTTCACTAGTG
Source organism: Alnus glutinosa (assembly GCF_958979055.1). Classification (NCBI taxonomy): domain Eukaryota; kingdom Viridiplantae; phylum Streptophyta; class Magnoliopsida; order Fagales; family Betulaceae; genus Alnus; species Alnus glutinosa. Next base: position 7,948,073 of record NC_084886.1, on the reverse strand, counting down.
TTAAGTTAGTTAATCAAGTTGGTTCCAGAAACTAAGCCTTGCGTCAGACCACACTGAACTGAAACCAAACTTTTAGAAAAAGCTTCTCAAGTCTACTACTCTCTGACCCTAGACAAGACTAGAAAACCACCAAAATTACTAAACCGCACCATGCAAATCTGCTCTTAAATTACATCCAAAATTCTTTTTCTTTTTCTTTTTTTTTCTTAATCCTTTTCATTAATCTTTTAATTGATAATGCTTCTACAATTCATAAGACATAGTAAACTTTTTGTTGAAGATGGAAACTATTTTATTCTCTCCCTGATTTTATTTACTCTATTATTCTGATTGCAATCTCCTAATATTTCCTTTCCATAATAAGTCTTGTATTCTCTCCTATTTAAACCCTACGTAACCGTATGAAAGAATATAATCGAATAAGAGCATTTTCTCTTCCTCTCTTCGTTCTTCTTTTCTACTCTGTCTCATAAACCAGCTTAGCAGGGGATATCCAAGCTCGATCATTTAGTAACTCAGCAAGGAATCCAATCTGAAAGTCAGCTAGCTTAGTTGTTGCAAAGAGTGATTTTCAGGCTTATAATATTTGTGACCACCATGTTTTTACACTATCCGAAAAAATCAGAACAGAGGCAAGAACAATATACCCACATTAGCATCAAAATGGTTCTAATATCAGCATCCGTTGGGGTATTAATATGTCCTGATCATGCATATAAGCCTGTCTCTTGCACGTTCACAAATGGATGAAAATTCTAACCTCACAATGGACCTTACATCATCATCATCATTGTAAATCATAGCACTAATAATAATAATAATAACAAATTACTCCCCAACAAACAACAGAGGCTCAAAGGTCCCATCTAAGTTTTTTTGCAATATTTAGTGATTACTCATGTCTTGTACTCCAATACACATTATGCAGCACAAGTTTGAAGACTACTGGCAAAGTTTGACATAAATCCAAATATCTTTAGTTACATAAAAATACAAACTGTTGTACTTAATTCATCTTGCATATGCACAAGGCACAAGCAACCTTGAGAAAATGCCACATAATTCTTTACTTTTCTTCTCACTCCATGTATATTGGCATTTGACCATGGCCGCTTGTGCATCCACTTTTCACTGTTAGCGGACAACCAAGATGCTTAAAAAGATATGCTTTTCTATGTTTACAGACAAAATATTACCATACCATGTTACTGGCAACAGCAGTGGTTGGTGAAAGGCTGATGCAGAATTGACAAGAACATGGAGCCTCTCTCTGCAATATAATTCCAGTGTCACAATGATGCAATAATTGTGAGCCCAACCTCACTTTGGCAAATTGAGAGTCAAAAATATAAAGGACGAAAATTACCAGGAAAAGGAGGATACCAGTTCCATAATGTCAGCCATCACTTCTCTTCCTCCTTGCGAAAGAAGGTTAATGTATACCTACAAAATCATCTTGCTCACTGATAGAACACCAAATAAATTTTTTTTTTTTGATAAGTAATTGCAATTATATAAAAAGCGCAGAGGGGCGCAACCCTTATACACGGGAAGTATACAAGAGAACCCCTAACAGGGACGAACAGAGAATAAATTTAAAAATTCTACATAAGTAAAAGAACTCAAACTATGATGAGGCGCTATCCAAAAATACTCAACTGGACATCCCTAACTGAACTCCAGCTAATTCAATTCTTTAAAAAAAAAAAAACAGCCCTCAAAGCAAAGAAATTTCAGAAAGCTGAAAAGTATTCCATATTTTTCTTATTTATAGTTCAAAGGTTAAGTTAGTAATAGTAAAAACAAAGCAACTACACAGTAGGCATTAGTCAAAGAGTTAAGTGATGATTGGATAATTTGTCCATAGCTGTCAACAAAAGAAAAGGAGAATCACCAGCATCAAAGCATACACACAAGTCTAAATTTAAGAAATATTCAACACTATTCTTATTATTCAGATTTTTCTTTCAAGAATTTGCTTCCATTATTTCCCCCTCTTGAACTTTCCTAATGAATTGAAACGATGACATACATAAAGAAACTCATTTTTTAACAAATCAAGATTATAAGTGTAAGTAAACACACAAATGATAGACTGAGTGTACAAAAGATTAAGGATAACAGTTGCGTCTCCTCTTTTTCACTAACTTTCAAGAGTTGAACTTTTTATTACAGATTTGATTGTACCCTTTTATTTTAGGGTTTTCTTCTATATTTCCAATGTACTATGGTTATCTTTTGTGCTTTCCAATAAAAAAAAATAAATAAATAAAACAAACTAACCAAAAGGTGAACAGCAACACGTGTACAATGCAGGTTAGAAGTTCTACTCTTCTCCCCCCCTTTTTCTGTCTATTCTTCCTTCAAAGAAAAGAAGCCACCACAAAGCTAAGACACACTTCTACCTTGTGAATGAGGCATTCATCCAATATTTCTAATCTTGAGGTAGGCAAGCCTCATCTCCTTTGACTAAAAGGAGGGTCAATACGTACCCATTTAGTCCTCTCTGAAAAGAGCAAGTCATGCAAAAACGCAAAAGCTCGTCAGAGCCTGAACTGCTTAAGTTGGCATTTTTGGTTCTCGTGAGCTCCAAAGTTGGTCAGCGTCTGATTTTGATGCAACATGTGATGTACCCAGAGGTGAAGTGGCCTGTCTATCTCTCATTTTTCATCCACATCTAAGTTTCCTTCTCAGTACAGCAATAGGTAGCGGAAGCTCCTCAATCCTCTTCCAGCATACTATCTCCTTTCTCTTTTTCTGCGTTTTATCCCTCATATCCACTACAACCTAGAAAAGTTTCATGACCATAACTGACACTAGTTTTTCAACCTTGTCAAGTTTTGGAACTAGGATGGAAAATGAAATTTTAAAGTTAGCTAAAAGTTCCTAACATGTCACATTGAATCAATTTGACACTGCCTTCTGAACCTCCATATCTAACCAATCTGATTAAATAAGAATGTCTGTCACTGCAAACAAATATAGATACTTTTAATACCCTTAAAATTCTCTATGCAAACAAAATCTATAGAACAAACCTTGAACAATCAAAAACATTTAGGACAAATCAGCATATATTACTTGTCAATATTTTTAAGACGAGTGTTACTTAATCATTTGTAGAGATTATGGCAGTAAACTTGTCATTTTAAATGTGCATATCTTTCTTGGTTTTTTTGCTGTCAACTAGCATATTATTATCAATAGAATACATATTACAGAAATTGTTCTAAATATCGGAGACATTTGGTGAAAACAAAACCAAGAATACAAGAAACTATGAATACCAAACAACCACAGGATTAGAGGAAAAGTAATATATATTTGCCGTCTGCAGACCAATGTTGGCAATGGCATTTCACCCAAAAATGAATCACTGAATGGTAGAATTTATCTAAAAAAAACTAAAATCCATACCATCGAAAGAGTTTCATCCGCCACCACATTTAGCTTTCCAAGAGTAGATCTTATGCCTTTGGAGTGCCATTTCTCAGTAGTCGGACAAGAATAACGACTGGCCTGAACAGGAAAAATCAAAGTAAAAATGTTATATAAGAAAGTAGAAAAATCAATTTTTTAGGACTACTTGTAATAAAATTCTTCAACTCCCCCCATGGTTCTTTACTTTTTACCTTCAAGCACGTCAGGAAATCACTGAAAAGCCAATGTCAAAGGACTTCCACATGGTTCTTTACTTTTTACCTCAAAAATTGGTTTTTAGGTAAATATAGCACTCAGACTGAAAGTCTTCCAACCAATACCAAAATATAACAAATCAACCAAATATGAAAAGCAGGGAATTATAGAAACAAGAGCATTACGGGAAATGAGAACCTAGAATACCTGTTTGAGAGATAACTCATAAGAACAAACAGCTTCTTCAAATGAACAAAGGGAAGAATCACTCCACGCAAGTGTTGCTGCTAAAATAGAAACACCTTCATACTCATGTAATTCAATCTGTTAAAATCATATTGTTAATAATTTTAAAGCTTACACATTTGTGCTACCGCGTTATCGTCTAATCTTCAAGGATGATAATAAGCATGAAAACAAGGGGAAGAAAAAAGGCAGGCTCCACATAGTTGCATTAATACATATGCAAACAGATACAAATTTCACCTGAGGAATGAAAAAGTATGAAGAACCAGCCTCATGTACCATGGAAGATGACTCCATGTTGAAATTAATATCCATAAAACCATAAGCCATTATAGAGGTTGAATCATTTAACAGATATCTGCAGAGAAACCATACATACATTCTTTAGTTGATCTAAACAAGTCAAAATCCGTCTTTAATTTATAGGAAGGAAACCAAAAAAAAAAAAAAAAGGAAAAAGAAAACGAAGGGGAGAATGTATTGTAAGATTTATATTAATTTTGGATAATGGAGCATCACTCCATCACAAGTGAAGCACATTAGTACACCCTCTAACTCAACCTTCATAAGGTTTAACATAAATCCTTTCAAGTACTTTAGTACTGTTACTGCAATGAAGTAACCAGTAACCAACGGCAAGTCGTAGCTTAATTTGGGGTGTTTGCTATTACACAGACTTTAGATATGAAATAGCTGCTAATCCAAAAAAAAAATATGCTTATGCAAAACTGTTATTGAATCTATTTTCAATGCAAATAACACAATCAACTATCAGTAACCAATGAAACGAAGATGTTCTAATGAGTCACAAGACATTCTAAATGAAAGTTTAAAAAGCATAGAGAACCATTTGATCTATATGCTAGTATGCCCACGTTAATATTAGAAGAGCCACAAATGAGAGAAAACGAAATCAACCTTTTGGTCGAACTAAGCTCTGCTGAAGTAAAAGAAGAAGTATTCGTGAAGTAAATTGCAGCACCAATTCCAAAAACTCCACAGCTTTGTTTCAAGTAGAGTGATTTATACGTTGGATTGTCTGTATTCTTTGAAAGGAAAAAGAGAGGATACACTGACGACTCCGCCGGTTGACAGCAAAACCAGTTCAAAGCTTTTGGACTGGGAGGCACAGCCACCTGCAGATTCACAGTCACATTGCATTATCCGTAGAAGACCTATCAGCGACAGAAACTTGTACAACTTGGCGTATTTCAAGTTCTTAATAATATCTCACTCTATCTAATTCACCAATTATTGTGTATTGCTATTTTGCTCTATCTTAAATGCCGCAACAGTTGTACCTGAAACCTGAAGATTCCAGTGGCAGCAGCAGGAGGATCCATCTTCATCTTCTCAACGGCCTCTGTGATCCTCTGGAGCCCCTGCTCAAGCGTCAACGCCGGAGGAAGAGTACGCGTAATGCACGTCTCGAACACCAAATCTCCATCCTCAGTTCCCGACAATTCCCCGATTTCAACCACCGGACCGTCTAATCTCACCGCTTCAACAACCTAGCGAACCAGAGAAAAACTATAAGTATAACAACCGCGAAGCCAGCCGGCATGCGAATGAGGCAAGGAGACTCAGAAGGACCTTGGAATTAGGGAGTTGAGGAGGGAGGCGGAGCAAGTGAAAGCGCGGGGAATTTCGACTGAGAAATGTGAGAGTCGGCGGTGGCTTTCCGCGCCGGACAGACCGTTTAGTGCGGAAGTGGAGGTCTGAGAGGCGGGGAGAGAGGGCTCGAGCGAGTGACATTTGGGAGTTGAGAGCGAGAATGCGTGCAGGTTGTTGTGTTTGTGTACGTATGGCAGAATGGGAAATGTGGAGAGGTGGTGGAGGAGAAGGGGAACGGTTTCCAAGGTGAAAGGATAAGAAATCGCACAGACGCTATGGGTAGTTCAAAAATGCCATGTCACTATCACGCACGTGTCGAGAACACGTAACACTGATGCCACCAAAAGCAGGTGGAGTCAAACTCTGTGTGGGCCACCTACTGGCACACGCCATGCGCAAGTCTCCCTTTTCCAGGTCCACGATATAAAATTACCCTCATCTATGAACAAAATGACCACGCCAATGCCAACAAACTGAAGATATACTGCGCTCTCGTTCAGGGCAATATAGATATTTAAGGATCACAGCGTCGATGAATCCTAAAACCATGCAAAGACTCCACGACCCATATATATAGGAGTTCGGTACGTACTCAGTTACTCACTCGCCATAGCCATGGCCGCCCCTATCAAGCTCCACCCATTGGCTATCATTATCATCCTCCTCTCCTTCACAGTACAGGCTTTTTCCGAATCTGAATCCAAAGCTCCGGGGCAATGTAGATCAGAATCAGTTGGAGGATGCCACGACAAGGCCGAGGCTCTAAAACTAAAAGTCATTGCCATATTTACCATATTAGTCACCAGCATGATCGGCGTTTGCCTACCACTGTTTTCACGGTCTGTTCAGGCTCTTCAACCCGACCGGGATCTATTCGTGTTGGTTAAAGCATTTGCTTCCGGCGTCATACTCGCGACCGGGTACATGCACGTGTTACCAGATTCTTTTGATGACTTGAGATCGGAGTGTTTGCCAGAAAAGCCTTGGAGAAAGTTCCCGTTCTCGACTTTCGTGGCAATGCTAGCGGCTGTGCTTACTCTTATGGTGGATTCAGTTGCACTGAGCTATTACAAGAAACGTTATGCTAAAGCTGCTGTCGTCGGTGATGGTGAGAAAGCGAAAAATGGGACCATAGAGTTGGGAGATGTTGGGCACGGTCACGTTATGAGTCCTCATGTGCACAGTATTACTGAAGAAGTCACACAGTTGCTGCGTCATCGTGTTGTAGCTCAGGTACTCAGATTGAAATGTGCGATTTTTTGAATTCTGTTTTGTAGTTTACTTATTAAAGCTACCAATGCAGGTACTAGAACTGGGGATTGTAGTGCACTCAGTAGTAATCGGTTTGTCAATGGGGGCATCTGGCAATTCATGCACAATCAGACCGCTCGTTATTGCTATCTGCTTCCATCAACTCTTTGAAGGAATGGGTCTAGGCGGATGCATACTACAGGTGAACATCTCTCTCTCTCAATCCGAAATTTTTAAATGACATAATATATGCTAATATATATATACATATAGGTGTTTCTAATTTAAATTCTATATATGGGCAGGCTGAATATGGAACCAAGATGAAAGCAATTCTGGTGTTCTTCTTCTCGATCACAACTCCATTTGGGATCGCGCTTGGAATGGGTTTGTCAAATGTATACACAGACAACAGTCCATCTGCTCTAATCGTGGAGGGACTGCTAAACGCTGCGTCTGCGGGGCTTCTGAATTATATGGCATTGGTGGATCTCTTGGCATCTGACTTCATGGGACCTAAGCTCCAAGGAAGTTTGAAGCTCCAAATGTGGGCATGTTCTGCAGTATTACTAGGCGCTGGAGGCATGTCCTTGATGGCAAAATGGGCATGAAGATGCCACAACGTCGCTAATTAAGCTTTTTTTTGGTGAAAAATGCATTTCCTACCTCTCTATTTTCTCGTGCAGAGTTTAGATCCTTTCTTTTTGTAGTGAAACAGCTTTAGCTGTTGTTTTTAGGCCTTTTCGCATAAAAATTAGTTTTTAGTCAAGTCACTTAAATAAGGAAGTACTTCCAATTAGACTGTAATACATGATTTGGTACGGTCTTGGTTACAAGTTGATTTTGAATGCAACACTTTTTTTTGAAGTATTATTAATATTGATGCGATACACCAACCTTACTGATCAAAGGAACCAGTTCTTTTAAGAGATGGTAAAATTTTGGGTAAGAATTCCTCAACATATTCAAAGTGAGACAACACTAATTTATGGATTTGAACTAAAATAATGAACCTTACACATCTGCTGCAGATGGCCGATTCATAAGGTTTTTGACACTGTTTAGGTTGGTGATATAGAGAAATAGGCAAATGAACTCTGTTTAGGATTTTAAAGCATGACATTTTGGATGGCTCTAGTCCTTCTTATAGGATTGCTCATATTTTTCAATCCGGGGGAAATCAGAGAGTAGTTGCCGATGGAATTTAACAATCCCGCTTGAACATGGACATTAAAAGCCAATATCATGGATAAGGATATATATGGTCCGTTTAGGTGTTGAATTTTTTTTGAATAAGAATAATATTTTGAATCTGTTTGCGGATTTCAAGGCAATGAAAATGTGTTTGGATGTTGAATAAAATTCAGATTATTTTTGAATTTGTGTTTGGATGTTGAATTTTTGAGATTGGAAAAAAAATGTTTTTTAATGGTATGAAGTAATTGGAAATGATTAGATTGTATGAAAAGTTGTGTATAATAATTGGTGTTAAATTTATTAAAAAATAAATAAATAAACTTATTTTTTTAAAAAAAATTAAAATTAAAAAAACAAAAAACAAAAAAGGAAATGGTGGCTGGGCCACCCCTTTGGAGGTGGCCGCCGGGGGTGGCCACAGCCTCCCAAGAGTCTGGGGGTGGCCATCGGGCCACCCCTAGAAGGTTTAGGGGTGGCTGCGCGCCACCGCCGACAGCCACTGGGGGTGGCACACGGCCACCCCCATTGGCACCCCTTCCCTTTTTTGTTTTTGTTTTTTTTTAAAAAAAATAAATAAATAAATATATATATATATATATATATATATATATATATATTTATTTATTTATTAATAAATTTATACTTCTTTATTCGGATTGACACATGTCGCCATCTTATTGGTTTGATGTGGCGCTGCCATGGCATTTAACAAAATCTGTCAAATTTTTTAACAACAGCAGATTTTGTTAAATGCCATGGCAGCGCCCATAGAGAGTGATTCGTAATTATGGCATACCCCAGGGACCAGTAGTGCAATTATCCCTTAAATATTTTTAAGATTGGAAAAAAAAAAAAAAAATTAATGGTAAGAAATGATTGGATTGTATAAAAAGCTGTGAATAATGATTGGTGTTATAAAAATTAATGATGGTAATAATTGAAATAATCATGGCATTTGAATATTTGAATATTTAAATCCGGATTTTGTTCGGGTTGGATGTAGGTTTCCCGGTTTTTGAATAAAACCCGATTAGAATATTGAAAAAGTTTTGAACAAAACGTACCAATAGAAATTCTTGACGATTTGATTACCCTAAATTAAGAAATTTATATGATTTGATTATCCTAAATTAAGGGATTTAGGGTAATCATGCACTAAAAAAAACCAAGCAAATAGTGGCGTGGCCACAGTAATTCAATAGAGTAATGATTCACTACCACCTAAATATACAATTTTTCACCACCTTGTCTATGTGGCAAGGTGGACCCCACTTTAATTTATTTTTAAAAAATAAAAAAACTCAAAAAATAGTGGGGGACCACCTTGCCACATAGGCAATGTGGTGAAAAGTTGTATATTTAGGTGGCATTGAATCATTATTCAATTCAGTAAACAGCTTTATGACACGTCACTAATTAGTGACGTGTCAAGTTGTAGCATGTCACTAATTGCATTAGTGACATGTTAAGAGAAATGATCCCTACACTCATTTCTCGCAACAGCCCTACAACAAGCTGACGTGACTTGTAATATTTTATTATTTTTTTACAAAAAGAAAATAAAACAAAACAAAAAAAAAATAATAAAATATTACCAGCCACGTCAGCTTGTTGTGGGGCTGTTGTGAAAAATGAGTGTAGGGATCATTTCTCGACATGTTAAACATCCCACATCACCAAATAATGACGTGTAAAAAATGACACGTCACCAAATGATGACTTGTCAAATCTTTCGCGTCACTAATATTAATATCGAGTTAATATTTAAACAAAATATTAATATTTTAGAATTTAGTAATGAACAAAAATTAGAAACGTCACTCCAATAGTGACATGTCATTTTGCCAGGTTACTAAAGGGTGTCGAGCTACATTAACACGTCACTATTGAGTGACGTGTCACTTTGGCAAGTCACAATATAGTGCAGTGTCATGCTAGAACGACGCCCTTTAGTGACGTGTTATTTTCACACGTCACTACGTTGGTAACGTGATAGCTTAGCACGTCACTAAAGTAACAACGTGTTGATTTTGCACGACATTGAAGTGGTGACGTGTTTGACTATCACGTCACCTTTTAGTGATGTGCACATTTGGCGTGTCACTATTATGTGACGTGTCAGAATGCCATGTCACTGCTTTAGTGATGAGTGAAACGACACATCATGACAATAACGTGTCAAATTGGCACGTCAATACTTTAGGGATGTGCAAATATGCCACGTCACTATGGTAGTGACGTGTCATTTTGCCACATCACTAACCTAGTGACGTGGCATATATGCACGTCAGTAGGATAATTTTTTAATTTGTTTTTTGTGGTATATATATATATATATATATATATATTTTTAACATTCCCATAATCATAGATTAATGCTATATATAGTATGCGTACATAAGGTTGGGGTTTATATTTCTATACAATGTATATTAATGTTAATTTGCATTAAACGTATATATATATAATATATACCATGTGTATATGTATATAGGGGTGAGCAAAAACATGTGGACCCGCCCCAACCTGCACCCCCGCCCCTAAAAACACGGATTTTAGTGCTTTTTTTACGGGTATGGGTTTGATTTTAACCAACTCGGACTGGGCGGGGCACAAGTTTATTTTTTATTTTTTTTCCTTGGATCCCCGCCCCGTGTAAATTAAAAACAAAAAAAAAAAAACCCTAATTTGTTAACCTAGAGCGCTGCCCTGCCCCCCCCCCCCCCTCTCATATATTTTCTTTTTCTTTTCTTCCGTATTCTTCCTAACACTATAGTCCTTCTTCACAGAATCACAGCCGCCCCCTCCCCTTGCGCCAATCTTCATAGAATAACCGTTGAGCCTATAATGGACAACCCCAGATATTAGTTTCCCATTGGAATGCGTGTGCTCGCAGTTGATGACCCCACTTGCCTTTTTTTCTTGGAGACCCTGCTTCGTCGATGGACTCGATGCCAATATCCCGGTTTGCTTCTTCCTCTTTTTTCCTCAATCATTTGTTATTAGGATTTTGTTTTTGAGAATTGTTTTGGCATATTGAATCTGTATGTTTATTTTTTGTACGTTTGATTGTGTTTCTTTGTTTATGGAGATGGGTTCTTAGATTTTTTATTTGTTTATGGTTTGTTTGAAGGTGTCTATCGCGATCTTCATCGCTCCGGTCACAGGATCGGCCTTTGTTGGATGTGTTGCTGTTGGAAACACTCCTATAAGTTATTTCATTGTTTGCTTGCTTACAGTAATTTTAGGTGTTAAATACCCGCGGATCCCCGCCCCGTTCATCCCTGCCCCATCCCCATCCGCCCTGCACGGATGCAGGAGGATTTTAGCGGGGTGTGGGTTCCCTGCAGCGGGGCCAAAAAAGGGGCATCCCCGCCCCCCCCTCCCATGCTTAGCCCTATATGTATATACTAATTTTTGTATATACGTACCTATATATATATATATATATATATATAGAGAGAGAGAGAGAGAGAGAGAGAGAGAGAGAGAGAGAGAGAGTACCACATTATACTCTAATAGTATATAAACATACTATATAAGTGTACATTATATTATACAAATATACGATATATACTATATACCTACATACATGTATATATTCATCTGATGAAGCAAATCATTAAAAAATTCCAAACATCAATAAATTACATCTCTTGTAATGCAACTCACAAGGGCACACAGAAACCAACATCATGACACAACCTGCTCCAAATTACTAGAGAAAAACTGTGAACGCATGTCTATATTCATGTGATTACAGCAATTGTGAAAGTAAGTATCGTCAATTATCTTTTATGTTTGTTACAGTTTTTATTTTGAAATAAAAAAACAAGACATAAAATTTTAACAAAATAAGCATAATTCTGCGAAGTAGAATGTAAACCAAGGGCCATTATATTCAATGGTTCTCTCTCATTTCATTAAGCATGCGTTCAAACTCATAAACCCTTGACTACTCGGACTCAAGATTGCATTCTAACTCCAGAAACTTCATTTTCTCAGACAAAAGCAGATCATGTAGATAGATAAGTTGTGTTTTTGCGGACTCCATATCCGTCACATTCAACACATCCAACTTCTGGAACTTCTCATAATCTAAACACAGAGCTAAGCAATCCAGTGTGGCCTGCAAAACAAAGCAATAGGACACTAGAAAAGGGCAAGCAAATGCATGAATATAACGAAAATTGGATCCTAATACATACATTCACAAAATTATTTCGAATTTTTTTGGACTAAATTTATGAATAAATTACCAGCTTGTCGTTCAATGTGCTTAGGAATTAGTTCATTGATTGTGGAAATTGGATCTCCAGGGTAATTAGCCCATTCCAAAGGAGTCTCCCAAATATCGTTTCCATTCTTAAAATAGCAAGACACCATTGAATCTAGCATTGACTAAAAAACCAAGAAAAGCGAGTAAGGCAAAGCAAGAATAAAACACCAAAAACTTGAATCCAGATATAGATATGTACCTCAACCAAAGTCTTGAGCATTCCATTTGCAAAACTAAAAGAACAAAAAGCTTGTCATTCCTTGAGTTACTGGGTATAAGTTTATTCAGAACAGATATAACAATATCAGTTGTCCGTGGTTGGGCAGAAGGCCCTGAGATAGATGCATTGGTAATTGGAGGAGGCGGTTGTAGTTGAAGGAGGCTCAAAAGGTTAAGGCGGTGGTAGTTGAAGGCCTAAAGGCCAAGGCAATGGCAGTGGCAGATGGAAAAGGGCCTTAAGGCCAAGGCAGTGGTAGTTGTGGTAGTTGGAGGCCTGCAGGGCGGTGCGGGTTGGAGGAGGGTTTGAGGCTGAGGCGGTGGTAGTTGAGTAGTTGGAGGAGTCTCGGAGGTTGAGGCAATGGTAGTTGGAAGTAGCTCAACCTCTGAGATGGTGGTAGTTGGAGAAGTTGAGTAGTTGTAGTTGGAAGAGGCCCTGAGGCATCATGTTCCTCAAGGCGAAACTGGACCCTGCCCCCACATCGTCCCCCTGGATCCTCTTCTACCCCTGTCGACGCCTCGTCCTCTTCTGTCTTTTTCTTGCCCTCCTCTGCTTATGTTTTCTTCATTTTGTCCTCTTCTGCTTTTGTCTTCTTCATTTGTCCTCATCTGCTTCTGTCTTCTTCATTTTGTCCTCCTCTACTTCTGTTTTCTTCTTGTCCTCCTCTGCCTCTGTATTCTTCTTGTCCTCCTCTACTCGTCTGATCCTCCTCCGCTGCCCCTATCATCTTCTTCCTCTCCACTCCCTTCGGCTAATGCTAGAGCTAGACCCCTTTATTTTGCTATTATGCTCCGGCCCCTGCCTAAGGCCGAAATCATAAGGGTGAGATTGAATGTTAGCACATTCGTTGTAGAAGAATTGAATTACAATCAACCGCCATCTTAACTATGAAAAATAAGAAAAAAAGAAAGCTAAAAATAATATCAAATTGTAAAAATAAATCATAAATATAAGAATTAACAAAGATGAACATACATTTATCTTCAGTGATCTCTGTTCTCTGAACATTTGTTTGTTCGCTTCCAATATGGCGAGCTTCTAAGAACTAAAATCACCTCCTCTGTCATTGTAGTCATATAAGGTAGTTGTACCACATAATTGTTCATCAATCTTTATATGTGATCGCTTCTTTTTCTTAGCTCAATACCTAGAAGTTGGTATTTCTTGGGAAAAAAAAATACAACTGATCACAAGAATCAACGATTGAATAGACTTGTAAAATACTGTCTATATTAGAATTAAGGACACTAATATTGCTTAGATTTTGAAGAAAAACAACAACAACAAGTCGAATTTGAAAATCGCACACCACAAATCTTTGGGAAAAGATAGTCACGAACAAGAATTTCATGTGATGGGCGAAAAAGAAGACCAGAGAAATTCATCATTTGAAAGAAGAAAAATACTCTAAACGACAGTAAAGGTGGGGGCTAATTTGACTGGACAAACGATGTAGTTTATATACGTGGAAAAAAGGTAATTTTTGTCCTTGGGTTTGGGACTCGAATCCCCTACGAAAATACTCTAAACGACAGTAAGGGCGGGGGCTGATTTGACGCGGCAAACGACGTAGTTTATATTTGTGGAAAAATGGTCATTTTGGTCCTACAGTTTGGGATTCGAATCCCCTCCGATTATTTAGAAAAATAAGATTCTCAAATTTTGAAATCGCAACCATCGATCCCTTGCATCTAAGGGACGTATCTAACGGACCAAACACATGCACGTTTGCAGCATTGAAATTTCAAATTTGTTAACATACCTATGTGCATTCCAGAAAAAGGAGCCTAATGACTTGGCGGAGTTGGTAAAGTCAGAGGAGCAGTGGGGCTTTAGGGTTAGGCAGGCTCTCCACTACAAAAAAGAAAAAAAGAAAAAAAAAAAGAAGCAAATTCTAGACGGTTTTAAACCGTCTAGAAATGCAAAAAAAAAACCGTTTGGAATCAATTCCATACGGTTTTTTCTAGACGGTTTAAAACCGTCTAGGATATAATGTCGCTAAATGAATTTCTGGACGGTTTGGGCCAAACCATCTGCAATTACAGACGGTTTGGCCCAAACCGTCCAGAACCTGTTATTTTTTTGTTTTTTAATATAGTAATAATTATTATTATTATTATTTTTTGTCCAGCAGTCAAAGGCTCAAAGCTACGTTCTCTACCGGAGTCCGGAAATATCCACCAAAAATCAGCTCCGATCACCACCATCCAGCCGCACCAAATCACCATCGTCTTCCTCTGTTTCTCTTCCACTCCGAGAGAAACTAAGCCACAGCCACAACCAACAACCTCCATTTCACCAATCAACCAAAAAATATAATACCTCAAACAATCAAAACAAAAAAACCGGTTAGCTGCAACCCATAACAATCACGGAAACCCACCCCAATTACCAACCTGCCAGCTGCGCTCCGATCCAACCCAAAACGACCTAGACCCGGTTTCGGCCAGATCCGCCTGGAAACCCCAGCGACCTCACTGGATCCGGTCTAAAACCCCAACGACCTCGCCAGATCTGTCGGAAACCCACGCACACTGGCGTGGGTTTGACAGATCCGGCACTCTCTCTCGCCGTTCCGTTCCCGTCGTCCCGATCTCGCCGTTCCGTCAAGATTCCATTGCCCGTCTTCAGTCGCCGGCCGAAGAGATAAGAAGAAGAATGATACCTGGACGTTGGCCTGCCTCTTGGGAATTCTCGGTCAAGTCTCTGAATAATGTAAGAGGAGAAATTGTGCAGGTTGCATGTGGGTGTTCTGAGTCGTTGATATAAATGTAAGAGACGGTTGAAATGTTTATGTTATTTTGTGGTACGGATCAATGACATGGAATATATATGGATGAGTGGTATTTAAAAACGAAATTGCGGACGGTTTCTATGAAACCGTCTGTAAATTTACAGACGGTTCATCTAAACCGTCTAAAGAAAAAAAAAGGGTCTAAAATTTGCCTTTTTTTTGTAGTGCTCAGGTGAAGAATGCGAGGTGGTGGGGACGATGAACTTCAAGGAGTGGTGGCTAAAGGTGCTGCAACTCTCGCTGCTCATTGAGCTGTGACTAGAATTCACAGTGTCCAAGCTCAGCTCGTTGTCAAATTCTAACATCTTAGACACGCTGTTGTGCCAACAGAGTGCCCGTATTGGATGTTCAGTGACTTCGTGAATGATCGAGTAAGAAGAACATTCTTGAATGAATGATAAATGAAAATGGAAGGGACGTCGTGAATGCGTGTTGGAATGGCTTCATGGCATTAATTCGCATTAAATTCAAGATAATTCCTCCCTAGTTGAACGTTAATGGCAAAGCTAGACAGGATTAGAAAGGGAAGAAGAGAGATGGAAAAGAGTGGCGGAAGTTTTTTTCTGAGCAAATTAAAAGAGTAGCAGAAGATAGACATTTGAAAATTGAAAGTAAAAGAGTCTCGGCTAGAAACTCGTGCAACCCAATACATGGATTAATTAATAGAAACTTGATTGGTACACAACTGTAGTGCAGAAGTCTTTTTCGTAATTAATAATATGATCAGCCTGATGAAGCTGTGTCATAGGAGTAGCTCGAGGCAATTAGCTGGATAGCCTAGATTCCATTGCGTTCTGTATTACATTATTTTTTTTAAAAAAAGAAAAATAAATAATAAATAAATTACGGATCAGATGGGCCAACTCGTGGATTAAGTGGGTTGACCCGTTTGGCTTAGCTCTGTCTGCTTTTTCCTCTTCCTAGGAATGAACAAGCAATCAAGCTCTTTATTATTCAGGAATGAACAAGCAAGAAATAAGTGTTAGATTAATCCAAAAAATAGAAAATAAATAATAATAATAAATAAATAAATAAAAAATATGTGTAAGTCACGTTGTTTGGCAAATCCCAAACAAGCTCCAACTGGTTTTGCTTCTTCTTCTTTTTTTTTTTTTAATATTTATTTTTTTTAAAAACAAATAAGAGAAAAAAGAAGAAAAGAAAAGGAAAAAGAGAGAGATAGATACGGATCAAACGGGTCAACCCGCTAAACACTAAACTTATAACTTTATTTTGAAATTTATGAATTGTGTAAAAAATTGACAGCCCTAAGTACAGCCCACATCATATATATATATATATATATATATAAAGTCGAGTTCCAATTTTGAATTGTCAAGAATTGGCAGAATTATGACAATGTAGTGTGAACCCATAATTTTGGATAAGAATTATGGGTAAGAATTCCTCAACATATTTAAAGTGAGACAACACTAATTTATAAATTTGAACTAAAATAATGAACCTTACACGTCTGCTGCAGATGGTGTACGTAGATTTCATAAGGTTTTTGACTCTGTTTAGGTTGGTGATATAGAGAAATAGGCAAATGAAATCTGTTTAGGGTTTTAAAGCATGACATTTGGGAGGACTCTAATCCTCCTTGTAGGATTATTCATAATTTCCAGTCTGGGGAAAAAAAATGAGTAATTGCCGGTGGAATTTAGCAGGCCCGCTTGAACATGGACTTTAATTAAGAGCCAATATCATGGAAAGCAATATATAGGGCTTAACCGCTTGAAGGCATAGCTACATTCTCATCATTTTCCTTAAATTTCCTCTTCCCCATAATTATGTTTCTTACCTCCCAAACAATCTTCTGCAACACTTTCTCTTCTGAATTAATTTGATTCTCATTCTTGACATCTTCTCGCTGTCTCCAAATGTTATAAACTACAACACCCCAAGCCAACTTGCATAAGGATATATAGAAATTCTTGATGATTTGATTATCCTAAATCAAGAGATTTAGATGATTTGATTATCCTAAATTAAGGAATTTAGGGTAATCAAATCATGAAGGATTTCTATCCTTATCACTCCATTCCCTAATCCCTTTGCATTGATCTGGACAATTTGTAACAACTACTGTTACTATAGGATAACAGGACAATTTGTTGCCAGAATGAGTGCATGGCAATATAGGAAAGCATGACTTTGGCTAAGTTGGACATCCCTTAATTGTCTCATTGGATTCTCGTAAAGTTCAAATTGGGTAGGGTTGGGTATGGGTTAAATTGGTGACCGTAGATGTATTTTTGCCTACCCAACTGAAAAGGTCGGTTAATTAATCGACTTCATACCAATAAGAATAAATTTCGACTCTTTCAATTAAGTTAGTTAAATGTCGGTCGGTTAGTCGTGGGCTTTTTGATTTTTATATTGGGCCAAGCCTATTTTTATGGGCCAAAATGGTTATTTTTTGGGCTAAACAAGTGTTTATTGAACATATTTTTGGAATAAATAAGTGATGCAAAAAATTAAGGGTTAAATTCGGTTCGATTCGGTTCAATTCGATTAATCGATAAAATAAAAATTCTACCACCAAACAAACCAAACTGACGTCAAAACAATTTTTTTATTTCGACTACCGGTCGCCAAGAGTCGGTATGCAACAACCGTATATATAATCTTCCCACCCCCTAAAATTAGGCTCCAAATTCACCAAAGGGTCTTCACCATAATTACACGTATTTGCTCAGATGCATGCGGTGGTTTCAGTGAGGAATTACTGGCTCTGCTATCAACTCCTGGAAAAAACTAAACTGCTGATCTATTTTGCTGCCTTTTACATAATGGTAGGTCTGACAAATGACAATAATTTTCATTAATAACCTTTCACAATAACGAAAGACTAGTTTTTCTTTAAATAATCAACCTTTTTCTTTTCTTAAAGCTATACACTAGTGGTTGTCAATTGACTTCAGCCACCTAAAAACTTTACTGGGGAACTAATCAAAGCCTCAAAAGAGACTGAAGCCATGTATGATCACCAGAATGAGGACAGCATATAAGACACTTCAATTGCTTCTCTCTCTCTCTCTCTCTCTCTCTCTCTCTCTCTACCTTTTACAAAGTTGTGGATGGGCCAGGTTGTGAACACTACTGACCACACATCACAAGCCTACCTACAAGTTAAAAAAGCCTTGGTAGAACTAAAGACAAACATCATAATGTGGCTGTTCTTAGTTCTATGGGTAATTGTCCCATTCCAAACAGGGAAGACAGTAGCCCCTACAGGGCTGGCTTAATTGGCTAACCCAATTAGGCGATCGCTTAAGGCCTCCTAATTATTAAAGAGTCAAAAAAAGGCTTTATATAAATTTGTCCAAAAGAAGTGAAGGGCTCCGAAAATTATAAGAAGTAAGGTAGCATGTTAAAATCTTAAAAGATTCTAAATCAAAGCATGACCTACCTTTCTTTTTTTTTAGTATTTCTTTTTCCGCTTAGTTCTTTCATCACTTCTAATATGTTGCTTATTGGTTCTATAATTTTTTATTTCTTTAATATTTTTTTATTTTATACTTATTATTAGACACGGTTGATTTTATTTTGTCGTTGTTACGAGTTTGAATCACTTATCATCAAAGTATCTTTGATTTTAGCACACAACTAATTAAAAATCATAATTACAATCGACTATGTTACAAGAAAGATCAAATGAATTAGTTCTATTATCGGTTGAGAATAATATATTAACCAAAAAAAAATTGATTAGTAATTTTACATCTCAGAAAGTTATTTATATGATTTTTAAATTATTATTTTTAATATTTTGATATAAAAAATTTATTATAAAATTAAAAACGCTTTTTTCTAACTTTTTGCTTTAAGCCTCAAGTTTAATAGAGCCTTCTTGGCCTAGGTGCCCCTAGATGCAATCAAAAGGACACTCATTGCCACTAAAGACCTTAAAAAGCTTTGGCTTTAATGAGTGGCTTTCGTTTGCCCTGTGAATTAGCACTTTGCACTCCTATGATATTTTTCTAAGAGGGTAGGCGACTAAGTTGGTTTGGGGGTGCAATTTGTTTTATTATATTTAAAATTGTAAATATTGAGAGAATTTGGTTTTTTTTTTCTTCAAATTATGCTTTGATGGTTTAAAGAGCTTTTAGACAATTTTTTTTTTAAAAAAAAAAATCGAAATTGAGTGGAATTTGAATTCAAGAAAACAACCCAAACATGTTTTTGAAAAATAACAAAAAACCAAGTGTTACCCAAACATGCCCTTAAAATACTCAATGTTTTTGGATCTTACACAAAGCACTTTGTCAATCCACAATACATCTAGAATTGATTCCAAAATCTTCCCAGTGAAGCAAAATACTACAGACATGTCATTGAAATGAAGACAAAGTTGGCCAAAAAAAAAAAAAAAAGAAAAGAAAGAAGAGATCGAGGAGTTGTATCAGCAAATTCACCTGATAGGATTTTACCTTTCTACATATGTTACCACTCAAAAAGCATTCCTTTTACTTTTTGCTTTGCTTCAATAGTAAGGTACGTTCGGGCGTGCGATTTTTATGTATTATATTTTACTATTTTTTAATATTTAAAATTGTAAATACCAAAAAAATTTTGTTTTTTAAAATTATGTTTGGATGGTTTAGAAAATCTGAGACAAAATTAAAAAAAAAAAAAAATTGAATAAAACTTGAGGAGAATTCAAATTTAGCGAAACAATTCAAACATTTATTTCAAAAATAATAAAATATAATAAAAAAAATATGTGTTACCCAAATATGCACTCAAATTAAAACACAATGATGCAAGTAGAAGTAGTGGAAGTACTTGAGCCATCTTCAAAGTCACTTCTATATACCAAATCACCTAATATAATATATTATAATGTATTAAGCACTTCTAATGTCGCAAACAAGAATCTTCTTATAAGTATATTATCTGAAAGCAGATAAGTCTCAAATCTCGAAACTTGATTTTACGGATTAAAATTGCGATTTTAAATCAAAATCGTACAAATACGTATTGTATGAGAGTGAATTTCTGAAAAATTACAATTTAAAAAAAAAAAAAAAAAAAATCATTTCCAAAATACGGGCAATAAAAACTCACGATTTTAAAGGTCGAAAGCTCAACTGCACTTTACCGTTTCTAAAAGTTACAAATCCAAACGGGTCCACTACCGGAGACACCCAGAGATTTGAAGTTGATGTGCTTACGCACGCCACTTTAGTTTCCAGTTATGTTCAAAGTAGAGGATGATAACCAAAGCATTGCATTATTAATTTTCACATCATGCCGGCCGGTGTCGAGTTTATGCTTACGTATTTGGTGTCATAATTAGGTAATTGGCTAAGAGTGCTTGTGGTTCTCCATACTTGGACAATCCTCATAATATATGAAGATCTGAAGATGATCATTTGCTCCGATCGACCCCTTATACAAGCTCCACACTCTTTCAAATAGAAAGGGGTGAAAACTGATTAATAACCGAAAAGAGTTTATAAGAGCACACCTAATAAATTATCTATTTACAACTTTAAGTTAGAATAGATAATAAAAATACTAAAAAGAGACCCTATCGGCTTATGTATTCCAACTCTAAAATAGATTTTTCTTAATTCTATAAATTGTGCAACTCTACAAGTAGAGTTATACTATTTACTCTTTTTTTTTTTTTTTTTCTTTCCCTCCACGACTCCACGTTCTTCCTTTTTATTCTTCCTTGATAGTGGAGATCTAAGGGAAAGTGTGTAAAGTAGTAGAGTTATCAAGCGGAACCCACATAGAAAAAAAAATACTATAATGAAAAAATAATAATATAGAGCTAAGAATAGATAATCGGATGTATGGTACATTTTAAAACTCATTAGCTAAACTAGATAAAATGAATTTTGATTAGCTATTTTAGATTGAGATATACATAAATCATTGTGAGTGCTCTAAGGTTTTTCAAATGTGGACCGTCATCATTTATAAATATTATGAAAATTTTTACTTATAATTCCTGATCTTTCATCATTTTTACAATTAAGTATTCAAACTTTAAAAAGTGTCAATTGAAGATATCCATCTTTCATTTTTTTTTTTTTTTTTTTTTCAATTTCAACCGTCTATTAGAATTTTCCGTTAAATCCTATCAAAATTTTCAAAATACCCATGTATTTTTTTTTTTTATAAAATATTTATAAAAAATTTCAAAGATTCAGACAATGGTATTTTTGCAAATTTCGTTAAATTCTGACCAACACTTAAATCCTAACATTTTTTTTTCCTGAAAAAAGAGAGGGGTATTTTGTGATTTTTGACATGATTTAACGAAAAATTCTAATTGAGAGTTAAAATTAGAAAAAAATTAAAAGATGAATACCCTAAGTCGAAACTTTTTAAAAATTGAATACTTAATTACAAAAAGGGATAATTTTACAAAATGGTATCAAATTATACGCGGTTTTGAGATAAGGATACTGAATTAGCAAACGTCTCAAATTGGGGTATCCATGTTTCCAAACGGCTCACTTGAAGGGTAACAGATTTGCTGTTAAATCTTAATGGAGTATCCAAAATACCTCTATTTTTTTAAAGAAAAAAAATGCTAAGATTTAGGTGTTGATCAGAATTTAACAGAATTTGTAAAAATATCCATACTAGAGTCTTTGAAAAAATTTATAATTTTTTTTTAAAAAAATATAGAGATATTTTAAAAATTTTGACAAGATTTAACAATAAATCTTAACGGAGTACCCTTAATTGAGACGTTTGAAAATATGAATACTTCAATTTAAAACGTTTACTAGTTCAGTGCCCTTGTCTCAAAACGACATATAACATTTTCATAAAGTTATCCCTTATAAAAATGATGAAAAATCGAGAGTATAAAGTTTTCTCGGGATATTATTCACACAGCGAAAGAGATTGATCACTATTGGCACGTCTACTGGTCGCGGTTTTTGCAAAGGACTGTAGCTTTTAGGATTAGTACTAGGAAGCACACGAATCTGATTTTGTGACCATACATTTAGAAAGAAAAAAAAAATCCTATCATCAATGAAATGAACGGCTCCTATGATTTTAGTCTCGGAGACCCTGGCAGTTAGACACCTGGCGCTACAAAGTAGTGGGCTTCCATAATTCTATGTACTTTGTAAACTGCCAAACTGATCGATGTTGAACTAATTATTAAACAACACCTAATCAACTTTTTTCAATGGGATTACGACTTTTTTTAAATTTAATTATAGACTATAGTTAACTCACGTAAGCGGGCACCATCCCATTCCCACCACTACTAGTATTATATATATAAGACCCAGAACACGATCACGAACACAGACAGCAATGCCTCGAGAAGACTTTTGGAGAATATATTAATGGCAAAACACAAAAGAATCGGCTTGATTTGCAATAAAATATGGAGATGGCGAATTTTTAGGCAGAGGAGGGTGATGATGAGCTTATCCTGTTTGAGCCAATCGCCGACGAAGGAATTTGGAAGAGGAAGAAAGGAAGAGGTGGGTTGTTTGTTAGTGCGGGTGGGAAAGTAAGACGGTGCAATATATATGATACAGGGGATCGATGGTACCAAAAAAATTTGAAAGCCCATGATGGGAAACGGGAAACGGGAAACCTAAAATGTGGAGACAGATCTGATGGAATTTTCAAGGGACTCTCTCTCTCTCTCTCTGGTAGTGACACGTCGAATGACAAAACTGATGAGCACTTGGACTCCAAAAATTCTTAAAATTTAAATATATCTCTTCCTTAAAAAAAAAATAATTTAAGTACAAACCATTAATCATATCTTGATAAAGAGGGTCAGTGCAAAAACGACAATATTTAGTACGATTAGGCGTGATTTGAGCTATATAGCGTGCAGTATGCAATAATACAAGCATAGCTGTTGCTAAGAATGTCGGAATCAGGCACGACTCTAATTCAAAAAGTTTATTTTGGTGCGAACGTCACAGCCGCCCAGTTATGCTTGGTGAGCATTGTCCTGGGTTTCAAATTCTCTTCTTTTTTTTTGTCTCCTCCAAATTGGCTTTTGAAGATTTATTTATTGTCATTTTAAAAAATATTTCAATTAGTAATTTAGGAAGGATCTTATTGGTAGACATTTTGGTTAAGAATTAGTTTTTTGCCATTTTTGGTAATTTTGGATTTCTTGCAGCAATTTAAGGTCCGTTGTGGGCTTAGCTATTCATTGGAAGGTGAATCGTAATTCAGTGAAGTTTTGACTCTCTTGTTAGTTGATTAGGGTTTTTTTTTTTTTTTAATTTTTTTTAATTTTTTTTTTCTCAAATCCTCTTGAATTTTCTCTATTCCTTGATCCTTATTCTCAATTCTCGTTTGTGCAGTTCAGATCAATCTAATTAAAATATACATGTTCAGTTGTATTTGAGCTGAGTCAAGTCGAGCATGAGGCTGTTGGATTCAACTCGAATTCAAAGAATAGGAGCTCAAACTGAGTTTTGAAGGGTTGTTCAAATTTAGCTTGTTAAGAGTCTAGCCGAGTCTTCAATCAAACTCGAGCGGCTCGAGCTCGATT
The DNA here is from genome assembly GCF_958979055.1 of Alnus glutinosa. Taxonomy (NCBI): domain Eukaryota; kingdom Viridiplantae; phylum Streptophyta; class Magnoliopsida; order Fagales; family Betulaceae; genus Alnus; species Alnus glutinosa. Next base: position 7,924,330 of record NC_084886.1, on the reverse strand, counting down.
GGAATTTTATAATAATTTTATTTTAAACAAAAAAAAAAATTTAATACAATTTTAACTCTAATTTATATTTCAAATTCTAAATAGCACGTTTGTAGTATTACATATATTATGTTTACTATGTCAATATTTATAGACTATAATTATAGAATCTTATATTTATATATTCGCATACACATACACATGCACGGGCGAGTTAACGATTCAAGCCAAACAAGTTAAGTCGAACTTATACAAACCAAGTTTATGAACTTTGTCAAAGCCGAGTCAAATTTATACAAGCATGTCTTATTTAGTAAGCTTTGTTCAAGTCGAGCCAAATTTATACGAGTATATCTTATTTAATACACGAATAAATTATTGTATTCACGAATAAACCATTTATTTTTAAAATTCAAATCAAACCGAGTTTACCACTAACGGCACTCATTTAACACCTCTAAATGGCTAAATTACAAGGCACTGGTGTGCATGCGTGAGAGCTTGGAGAGAGGAAGGTAGGGGACGCTGTGTTGACTTTTACCAGGTTGAGTTGACGGGCTGTGGAATTTGGTGGAAGGCCGGTCAGTCGGCATGACCGTGGAGCGACCATATGTTGCCGACCACTGAGGTTTGATGCCAAAAGGAGTAGCCGTTAAATCAAGGCCCCCTCCGTACCCAGCACTGGAGCCTCCTTTATCCTGCCATCTTCTCCTGTGTCTGCATTTTATCTAGAGCTACATGTATTAGGCTACGAATATAGCAAGTACGCGAAACAAAGTAAAATAGCCGTGCATCTGCACCATATCTTCTCCTGTTTATTATTTTGTTGTTTTTCTATAGTTGGTAGGACCCCTCCAGTTGCCCTGATAATTAATCAGACCATATATTCATGGCCCTTCTCTTCTTTTTCTCTTCTTTTCTTTTCTTTTTTCCTTTTTTAATTGTAATGGGTATGTTATGTGGCTAGCAGAGGACCAAGTTTTCGCAGGACTAATCATGAATAGTCGTCTATGCTCAATGCATGTCGTAGTTGAACAGGCGTGTGCCAATTCGTGGTCTGGTTTTTTCCAAGGCGAAAATGATAAAGCAGGAGTACTGATTGAGATTTATGCCGTTTAATTTCACGACTCATCGATCATCTGGTTAAGTTTGTGGTCCTTGTACAACAAGTTTTTGAGATTGATCAATCCTACCTAGAACACAACCACTAATAAATTTTAGGGAGGCAATATTTGATGGGTTATGTGGAGTCTGCCAAATGTCCGCCGGTAAAAATAAAATTAGTTTCGTTCGAATTTCGCTCGTCGGTAGATGGAGCGAGCATAGAGATAAAAACCTACCTTGCGATTCTTTTGTAGCAGTCTAGAGGCGAAGAATTCGCTCAAGTCTCACTTGACGATTGCTCGAGCGAGTTTGTGACTATGATGTTCCTTGTTCTTTGCATTCTTGATTTTATATCTTAAAGTCATAATGCTCGATCTAACCTCACATTGAAATTTAACTCAAAAAGAGAAGATGAAAGGATTTTTAAGAATTTTCATATAAACGGTTAATTTCATAGTAAAATAAAATTAAAACAAATTATTTAATTGAATTTCAATATGTAGTTTACCCAATCAGCAGACAGGAAGAAATAAACATGCATCGAGAAGTTATTCAATGAATAAAAAACATTTAGTGAAAGAAGAAACTGGTGCAATAATTAGCTAAACAATATATTAGAGGAGACCAAAATAAATAACATGTGCTAATTAAATTGACTTATCTTTAGTTTGTGAAACTGCCATTTGTCTTTTTCTTCTTTTATTGTTAAAATTAGGATTGCACAAAAAGAAGCTTTTGAGTAATATGATTTTGTCGGTGAATGTCTAATTTCAAAATATAGCCATTTTATTATTATTATTATTATTATTATTATTATTATTATTATCATCGATCAAGTTTTCAATAATTAGAAAGGACCCCACTATATTTCTAATTCTCAAAAAAGTTAAACCACATTCAAATTATTAGCAATTGCGAGGGAGCAATTTGTGTTGCTCTTCCTGGGGGTGCTTCCCTTCACTCACTGTCTCTGCCACTGGGTCTCAACAATAGCAAAAATAAGGGTAGAGGAGCCACGTGTATGGAGTTTGGCGGACAAAGTTCCCCAAGGGCATAAATTCAAATACAAACTTGTGATTATAGTCGCTAGGCATATCCTATGCCTTTTTCCATTCAATCAAATATAGATGACAAGATCAGTGCGTTTGATCTAAAGAGCACCAGCATTCTTTAAAGCAAATCCAAACTGAATACAGGGTGTGGTCAATCTATTGATAATCTTTTTCTTTTTTTTTGGCCCTTATACATTTTGGCAAAATGAAAAGAAAAAAAGAAGCTCCATTGGTCCATGAGATTTTATATTCTATTAAATTGATGTCTAAAATTTAAAAGTTATCAAATTACTTTTTAAAGTTCATATCGTTATAGATAGCTCCATATATTTTAACCCGTGGCCATTACTTTATATCCAATAAAAATAAAATATGTGTCTAGCTCATCCATTCGGCTAGCTTTACATAAAACACAACCTCACTAAATTGTCAAGTCAGCCAAAAAGGGGTGGCCGTTGTGGGTGGCCTCTGCGTCACAGTCGTAATGTGAAATCCTTGAGGTCATATTGGCCACATACCTATATTTGCCTGCATTTGTACAGCATGCACCTTCACAACGGTGGTGTGGTGGAAGAACTACTTGATCACACGGTCCTCAAAGTATTGATCGAACAATATTGCACCCTTATGCATCACCCTGTCCGGCGAGTAAATCATGTCATTGGCGGCCATGCACTAGAGCATCTCCTTCGACAACATGTTGACGCATTCAAACGCGTCATTGATGTCAATCGCGTCGCCACCTATATCCTTTGCAATCTTCGCTTCGTTGTCTCTCAGCCACAACTTCAAAACGTCGCCACCTCCTCCCACAACATAGAGGTGGCCGTGCCACCGGTACCCCTCAAGTCTTCTTTTCTTTTTTCTTTTTTTTTTGGTTCTAACTGATGTGTACAATTTTTTAAATCTTGGTTAATTGACGTGGCAATCCAACGTAGCATATTATGTCTAATGTAAGCTAGCTAGCTGAATGGATGGTCTCGATACATGTCTTCTTTTTATCGAACATTACATAGTTGGATGGCCACATGTTACTTAGCATCGTTAAAAATTTAACGGAATGGAAACTAATAGAATTATTTGATAACAAAAGCGCAAACCTCAATGAGTGAGTTGATAGCTCTTTAAACCTTAAAAAATAATTTAATATAAGGTAAAACCTCATGAATCACTATTAAAACATTTTTCCCGTACATTTTCTATATGAGTTTTTTGATACGAATGAAGTATGCAAGGCTTGCCATTCACATTCACCTTCACCTGATACAACATATATGGTAGCCACATGCCATCTACTGTACCCAACTATAATTGTGACCTATCTTGATTTAGGTCTTATTTCGTGTTTTGTGAATCGTGTCTTTTCCAACTAATTTTTGGAAGCTTTAGATATATATATATATATAAAGGTATATATTCAGTGGTATGCGACATAAGGGTGGACTAAATGGCCTCTATGGGCAAAGTCGTGGTACAATAATACTTTCTACGTACAACTCAACTGTTATGCATAACCCACTATATATATGAGTTTGTTAATCATATGGTCGGGGGGGGGGGGTATATATATTCTCTAATTATATCCCGGGGTCCAGTACCAATGTTCATCATAGATGTTGCATTGAGGGATCGAGATCAAGTACTTCTCCATTTTATAATTACTTAGAGCAAATGTCCAGGCTGCATATATATATATATATATATATATATATATATATATATATATATATATAGGTCAGGATGAAACAGCAATCAGACAGACTTAGAAATTAGAAACATTATCGGAGATATGGTTCATTTGTGTCTGTAGCCACATGCACCGGCAAAATACGGTGGTTTTTTTAAGGATAAAAAGGGTAAAGTGAGAACAGGAGTGATATATAAGAGGTTGGAACTATAATAGCACCATAATTATCCGCTAAGGCACTCGACGGGAAGGACTTTCAGCGCATCTCTGGCCACCGTCGTTGGCCGCCACCATCTCCATCAGTGGCTGCCGGCCACTATTTGACGAGTGCATGCCACCTCTAGCTACTGTTTCTGCCGGGTCGTCACCGACTATCGTCACCACCATCGATTAGGGACAGAGTTGGAGGGTGGCCGGTAAGGGCCATTCCCCCCCCCCAAGTTCATTTGAAAAAAAAAATTGACAAGTATATATAGTTTGATTTTCGGTCTATTTGGCCCCTACCCATTAAAATTTTTGCCCTTACTAGTTAGAAATTTTAGCTAATTTTTGCTGTTAAGGTGTGGAGGAATAAACCTTTTAGAGCTTATCTGTGTCGATCGATTTTTTGTGAAACGATCTATAATTTGTAAAGAAATATAAATGAATTGAAGTATAGGTGTAGGCCGAAAATAGAGGAGAAAATTTCTTAGCATATATTTTTGGAGGTTCGTTCTTTAGTGCTAGGAACTTGAGAAGAGGAAGATTTTTTAAAAAAAAAATAAAAAATTGAGAATATTTATCTTTGCAAGAATTAGAATCTTAATAAATAAATTTTGAATTAATAGGCGGTTCAGCCAAGCCCTAAAAAGTACCATTCCAGTCCATATGAAGAAATTTAGATGCACCATTTTATTATTTATTTTCTTAGTTGTATTTTTCCTAGTTTGGTTTGGTCAGCAATCTAACAGCAACATTTTATGAGTCCTATTTTTATTTTTGGGTGATAAATGATAATATATATGAAGAAAGGCAAGAAAATAGGAGGAGGATCCGTTTCCAGAATATACAGGGTTCTTCACTAATAACCTTCGAGTAATAAATACTATAAAGAGGACTGTTTTCCTTTCTTTTATTATTAGATCAAAATTTAATAATTATTTATTATACCTCCGATCTTAATTTTAAAATTTCCATCAATTTTAAGATGCCTCGAAGAGTACCCAAGCATTACTCATAACCTTTACACATCCTTTTGTACACCCAACATAATAAATATAATAAGGTAAGGCAATGAGGATGTCCCTTGAAAATTTAATAACGATTAGAAGCATTACTTTTCTTATTCACAGGAAAATAAAAGTTATCACCAAAACTGATGTTATCCTATTAACCTTAAGATGACGACTGCCTGTCCATATAGAGTGGCGAGTGCACAGTGACCTATGCCAAAACGTATTGCTGTTAGAATATTTGATATTATTCTCTGAGATTTATTACTTAGGATTTATTCTCTATCTTATATTGTCTAGAGTGTTTTGTTCGTTATTTTGTGTCTCTCTATAAATAGAAAGTTACGTAGTATTATTGTTAAATCACCACTTTAATTAATACTTTAACGCTCTCCCTCACAACTCGTAAGATATTTAATTAAAATGAAAGATAAATGATGAAGTTAAGATTCGAATTAAAGACCTTTGACTCTGATGCCATGTTAAATCACAGCTTTTCTTAAAAGCTTAAGTGGATAAGAATTAATTGTCTCATATACTTTAATATAATAAAGATGTAGCGCACCCATATGCCTCTTTCCGCTTCCGTTCTCTCCTTTTTCTTTTTCTTTTTTTTATTTCATACGTTTCTCCGATATATTTAACAATTTCCAGCACAATCTTATCCGGTCGAACTTTCTTTAGAATTAGAAGGCCGACTGGAAGAAGTTCTGAAGTGGGGAATCACCTAAACTGCGTATTTTTAATTAGTAAAACAAGGTAGATTGGGATATTGGAATATTAATTGGTCTCTGTTAATCAATAAATTAGCATAAAGAATAAAACGTTTGCGCTTGCAAGTTGCTGCCTCGGGGATTTGCCAAGACTTTTTTGATCTAATCCTCCTTTTATGGTTTGTCTTTTGTCTATCATATATTGCTTGTGGGGCCGTGGGCCTCAAGCCGATTTCAAACAAATATAAATTAATTTGTGTTATAAACAAATAAACAAGAATTAATTAATAAATGTTGATTATGCTCTAAGTACGTACTGAGACGCTGCCACAAGTAGAACATCCTCAAGTTCACATCGACGGTGCATATATTGCCAAGCTCACTCAAATTAATTACAAAGCTTTAAGGAAAAATCCAAAAATTAAGTGCTTTAGTGAGTCATCAAAACTGTAATAAAAAGTGATTATCAAAGCTAAATATTATTTAATAGTTTACCTTTCAAACTGATCGTCATTGCGTCATCAATCAGGGCCTAGGCCGGACAGCGTTATTGGCTCTTAAGAGTTTTGAAGTTCTAATATGCTTTTGAAAATTGAGAAAAGAAAAACTCTCCTGAAATTGACTTAGATAAATGCTAGACATTCAAATATATATATATATTTTTTTTCTATAATTTGGTTCCAATCTGATGTGTCACAATCTCATGAGATCTATCATTTTAAAAAGTGTGCTTGTGACACATCATATTAGAACCAATTTTTTAAAAAAAGTATTGAAATGTTTAGCATTTCTCGTTGACCTAACACCATTTCTTAACTATATGCATTTTCAAACGTTCCTTACCTAAATTATTGCAACCCCACATTAATACTTCTCTCTCTTGTAAGCATTGTACCTTTTTTTTTTTTTTTTTTTTTAATAGATTTGTAAGCAGTGTACCAGCTAATGCCAAATGGTTATATATCCAAATGCATGCTCACTCATTATTTGCATACATGGAGTACTCAAAACGGTATCAATATATATGTTTATATGATGATGATGATGATGTAAAGACCAAAGTGGTTTATAAACAAACGCAAAACTAATTAATGCATACATTAGATAGACATCTGCAGTGGCATCCCCTGACACTGTTACACTGTTGCTAAAAAATGGCCCACTTCTCTAGCCTTTTCCCTCCTATAAATCCCCTCCATTCCTCATGCTGTCCTTCCCCACCCTCTTCAGCAATATTCTCAGCACAACCCTCCTTCAATTCAAGCAAATATCATCGTTCAAGCAATATCATCGATCTTCGAAGTTTGAACCATGCTTCCAGCTGAGATCACAGGAACCCAGATTCCAATTCCCACCAACTTTGGCATGATCCAGACCAACACACCAGACTTTTATTTCAATAGATTCTTAGCCAACTTAGCCAACTCACCCAACTCACCCAACTCTCACTTCCCAACTCCACAGTACTGCAGTATAAGCAACAACTCAAGCACTTCTGATGAAGCTGAGGAGCACCAACTGAGCATCATCGACGAAAGGAAGCAGCGGAGAATGATTTCCAATAGAGAATCTGCTCGCAGATCACGGATGAGGAAACAAAAGCACCTTGATGAACTCTGGTCGCAGGTGCTTAGGCTTCGAACAGAGAACCACAATTTGATTGACAAATTGAACCATGTAACTGAGTGCCACGACCGGGTTCTTCAGGAGAATGCAAGACTCAAGGAAGAAGCTTCTGATCTTCGCCAAATGCTTACAGACCTGCAAATTGGCAGTCCCTACGACACTACCACTTTCAGAGATTTGGAAGAGGTCGACGTCCCTTGCAACGCAGCTCATCTCAGAGCTGAAACCTCGAGCCAATCCATCTCTAATTCTGTAGACTTGCTTCATTAATTAAGATATATGTAATGGGGGGTCTCTCTTTTTTCCACAATAATTGTAAGTACTCTATGTTCCGTTCCTCATGTCTACTGTGGTTGTCAGACAGTCTTTTGCCATCACCTTGAGCTGTACGTGTGTGCGCGAAGACAGACCTTCCAATAACATCATGGTTAATTCCCTAACATTTACGTTATAATCAATACTTTAACACAACTGATGTAGCGCTTCTCGCCGCATATATGTCATGCAGCTGGTTGAGCAGAATTCCTGAAAATGATATTTTCGTGAAGTAGTACCATATCAAAGGCTGAATAATTGATTAATGAATCAGAAATGGCAATGGTACACACAATCGTCTATATCCATACTATAAGAGCTAGCTAGGCAGTAGCATATTTTTTCATTAGGGGAGAAGAATTAACAAGCAGATGGTGGGCGACCCATGTGGCCGGGAATAGGCTCGAGTCACGCTGAAACTCGGTCCCATGGGCAGTTTATGTTGCATAAGAATAAAAGAGGGCCAACAGGACAAATGGTGGTGGAGGTGCTGGTGTTAGTGGCCTCATCATTCAAAAAACTACTATAACAAGCAGAACATTTGAAAAGGCTATCCACTAAAACACCCAAGAGCTTGTCTCCTTTTTTTAGCCTTTTGTGAGGACATCAATGCCTGCCCTGACCCGGGTTCAGCCAAGCTCTCACACTGTTCTCCCCAACTTGGATCACGTTTCAGGTGTTCTAGAACAGTGTCCGCCTCCACAATTCCTTATGCTTCTGCATCAGCAAGCCCCCACGAATGCCTCCTCTCCCACCCTTTTTCGACCCCTTTCATGCGCATGTACGAATTAAGATTTCCTCAAATTTTTTGCCCGAATTTGATAGAATTCGGGCAGGTAGTTGTGAGTGAGCATTTATGAGACCCACCTGACCAAATCTGCCCAACTGTTTATCCGGTCAGGTGAATCTCATAAATGCTTATTCACAACAACCTGCCCGAATTGTATCAAATTCGGACAAAAAATTTGAGGGGATCCTGATCCGCATGTACGGGTACCGAGTCTATTGACATGTATATTTTACATATTTATAAAATATTGCGCAAAAGCATGAAAATTTGTTTCTTCCTAGATCGAAGCAATGTTGAAATCGAATAAAAAGGATAGACATTTTATTTGAATCATAATTACTGCAATGATACAAGTGACATCATAGTTATAGTGCTGACGGGCTAGTCTTGATCACTCTCTATGATGCCCTGGCCTGCCTAGACCCAATTCCACAGCATTCATGACAAACTTACTTTCTATCACCCGGGATTTTGTTTCAATCAAAGTCAAAACAAGTATCTTTCAAAATTCTTGATCGCTGTAACATCATGCCTCCATTATATCATTAATGCTTCCATCAGCATTAATGTACTCAGCACAGACTATCCCAATTTGGCGCGATCCGGCATGAAAATTACGTTTATGGAGCTAATCCTCTCTGCTATTCGCTCTTTTGTCGTGTCTTTGTTCACGGGAAGTAAGTCAGTCTTAATTACGAATATTATATTTTCAATTGTGTAATGCTATTATTTGTATTTATTTATTTATTATATTATTTAACACTAGTTAATGTTTTAAGTGTTTTTTCTTTTTTTTTTTCTTTTTCTTTTTCTTTTTGAGGTGATTAACATGAAAATTATTTAAAATACGTCATATTAACCAGTAAAAAATGAATATTATTTTGACTCAAAAAGTTGAATTTGGCTTAGGCGTTATGAAAAAAAACTAAGAGCACCTAAGCCAAATCTTTGTTTTTAGTCAATATAACAGCTATCGTCACTTTCAAGTCAACGGTTTTTGAACATCTTAAAAGGGCCACAAAATTATTTTTTTTTCTTTTTTTTTTTTCTTTTTTTTACAAAAAGGATAATTTTATGAATCAAACTAAAGAGCCTTGATCGGCTATTACAAGGTGTTGAATTGATTAAGGGCATTCATCAATCTACACAGAATCAATAGACTGATGGACAGCTGACTTAGCCAAAGCATAAACAACCTTATTCCCATTTTTGCTTACAAACTGGAATGCATAGAATAGAAATCATTGTAGTATGATATGAACATTCTCCAGCAGTTGAGCGTTATCTGTTCCAAAGGGCCACAAAACTAGTTTTGAATATAACATGAAAAAATTAAAATATAAAATGTAAACAAGTGGAAGAAAAAAAAAATGATATGAGATTAGAAGTAATTGTGTAATAATATGGTCTATTTATAGAAAAATGATATACATACATTCCTTACATATCTCCGTACAACTAAATTTCAAATTCGCTATTAAATTTGTGAGACCCAATATGGATTCCATAAATTTAATGGAGGGTTTATAAATGAAATGTATAGGAATTGTATTTATATCGAGATATGATACTTTTATAACTTCTATACAATTTTTGTACAAATCTAACAATTTTTTTTAAAAATCAACTATTGGATATGTAAGACCCACATGTAGAAAAACAAATCTAATGGTTAGTTTTTTTAAAAAAAAGTTGTTGAAGTTGTATATGAGTTGTACAATAATCATTTCTCATTTATATCAAGGTAGAATAGGTATGTGCTTTGTGCTAGGAAATGTAAGAAAAATTACAAAGAATATGAAACAAATAAATATGGTAGAAAATCAACTGAATTCTAACACTCAAAGATAGCATTAGCAGTACCTCTTATGGCATAGCAATAAGTAGCAATCCAAAGAGCTCCTAAAAGTTAAACAACATGAATATGAAAAATAGACAACCATGAGGTTCCATTCAAACGTAAATCTCATAACACAAAGGTCTTAAAATGGTGAACTTTGAAGCCCATATACTATCCACACTACAAAAATTGAAGTAATTTGTGACCAATGTTTAGTGGCATTTCAGGCACCTGAAAGGCCACTAAACATTAGTGACATATGATTAGTTGCCTTTTTAAAAGGCCACAAATCAGTCAGTCAGTATTTCTGACTTTGTGGCTTGTCCGTTTGACACGCCACTAATTGTGGTATTTTTTTAAAAAAAAAAACATAAAATCCTGCAATCCAAAAAACCTGTAATCTGAAATTTTGTATTGGCTTACAACAATTCTATCAATCCATAATCAACACAATTGCAACAATTTGAATTTTTATCAACAATCACAACTAAAAAAAAAATTATTCCAAAAGTTTCACTAAACATATATATATAACATAGATTCATAATACTCAAACTAAAACTTACAACAAACAAAATATACAATATTATCAATCTTTGTCCTAAATTAATACCAAAAAGTCATTCCAAAAGTTTCAATAAAAATATGTCATAAATTCATAACAATCAAAACAAAGGTTTCAATAAACAAAATATATAATCAATCTTTGTCATAGATTGATAACAAAACCGGAACAAAAAAAGGCAAGTACATATTTGCCAACTAAAATAAACCTAAATGTTACCCAATATCAATCGTTAGCAAGATTTTCATGATCGGGTAACTGCATAGCATTTTCCGTAGGATCTGTGAATGACAAAACAAATATAGTATGTTAGCAAACAATATGATCAAATTATATAAAGTCCTAAGCATTTAACAAAGTGTGAATTTAAACAGACGTAATCATACCACGAAAAAAAACCCATTAATTATTACCTGATTTGCTATCATCAGATGACACATTCATATAATGTGCAGAATTTTTGTCTGGCACTATATTATCATGAGAGACTCCAGGCACGGATACTGATTGGCGCCACAATGACTCCATTGGCTAAAACGAGACATAATCTGAGATTGTGCTGCCAACACCTCATCCATTTGTAACTTGTGTCGTGCCCGCTCACCCTCAAGTACTCTCTCGATCTCAGAAGCTTGTCTTGCCAGCTCAGCCTCGAGTGCTCTCTCCATCTCAGAAGTGTGTCGTGCCCTCTCAACCTCGAGTGCTCTCTCCATCTCAAAAGCAAACATTTCTTGCGGAAAGACGGCGTGCCCTTGATTTTGTGAATGCGGCTGTGATGGTGTATGGTAAGAGCGTATGGACCCTCGCACAGGCCAAATATTTGGCCCAACCTGCCTAACTCTGCCGGCGTACTTCGGCTTGTTGCCAAGCGCCTGGGCATATGCATCGTCATGTCTCCAACATACCGTTCCTTGTGTTACGCTTGACGATTCGGCAGAGTCAGTTGGCATTAGCATCACCATCCTTTCCTGCATGTAGTATTAAATGTTGGTGCGTCAAACTAATGTGCATCGTAAGTAAATAATTACACATATAAGTAAAACAATATATGAAAGATGAATAACATACACATCTCTCTTTTACTATATCATTTGGATAGCTTCCATCCTTCTTCGTGTGAGTTTTTATGTACGCTTGTACTCGCGTAGGAGGAGTGCCATCCTTGATAGTCTGCCAAAAGAATAAAACATTATAACACATGTTTATATATATAAAATGTTTACATTTATATGTATGGAATAAATTGGTGCACATACTTCTTCGTGTGACAACCTCGCATAGCTTTTGGTCCCCGTGCAATGAGGAGTATTTTGCAATGCTCGTAATTGCTTCATATGGTCAGCATACTCCTACACAATTAACATTCTTATTATGTAAACACTAACACAACTAAATAAAATTAATGAAACTACACCAAATAGTAATATAATTCATGACTAACCTGATACTCTTCGTCACACCATTTATTCAACAACGCATCCACATCCTCGGGCCGGTAGTTGGAGAGTCTTCTTGCCCCTACTCTTGCTCGTACCGTCTCAAGAATATCGCCCCGTTGAATGCCTAATTTAACTTTTATGCTGTGTCTCCAATTCTTGAGCTTTACACCCATATCCCGAAACGCATCTCGTTTTACTTTTTGTAAATCATAATTTGGTGGGATGTAAAAGTCCACCTACACAAGTTGGAAGTTGATAAATAAAAATTTTTTTAAAAAAAAAGTTTGACGGTACATAAAAGTCCACTTACCATCAGGGCTTCCCATATATCCTCCTTTATACGAGCTGGTACATGCGCCCAATCGTCCCGTAAATGCACATAGTTTCCGCTCCTTATTAGCTTCTCGGTTTGCCATCTAAATTTATTGGCGCTAAATCCTACGGGTTGCTAGCTTGGATTATAATCCATCACGACCCTCTTTCCCGCAGGGATCTCCCATACCTTGTGCGGGTCCATAAACTATATGCACCACAGTATTTAAATGAGTCAAATATTTAACAACCAATCAGTGTAGAAATAAATATTTTAAAATATCAAATAGATTTTTTTTTTTTGACACATACACTAGGATCGGATCTAAGTCAGGTCGGATGTGATCGAAGTCATCTCATAGATCGTGATCATTATTACTGGTCAATAGGAGCGGCTCGCACTCGTGGTAGTTAGCACATGCATCATCATGCCCTTCATCACCAACATCGTATACGTTTTTAGGTTTAGTTCTTACAGCGCAAGCCCAACCTGGGTCCCGTTCATCTTCAACGTAAAAAACTTGGTCAACTTGTGTAGTTAGCACGTACGGCTCATCGGTGATCAACTTTCCCGTGTGTACAAGTTTTTTGAAATTGACAAGCACTAGCCCATACTCATCCACCTTGTACCCTATGTCCCTCGTGGTATCTGCCCAATCACATTTGAACAAAACGTACTTGGTCCTATCGTAATACTCGACCTCAATTATTTTTGTTAACTTCCCGTAGTACATTTCGCCATCAACGGTCGGCACACACACACCGCTATTCTGAGTCCTCTTTCCCGCATCATGTGCTCGAGTGCGAAACAGTTTGCCATTTACAACATATCTATTATATCTTATAGCTGTCTCTTTCGGCCCTCTACAATGCATCACCAATTTGTCACCTATTTCCTTCCTACCTCGATTGTCCAATCGATCGACCTATGAGTATATTACGTACAATGTAAAACGCACAAAGTTAGTTTGGTTAGTTTATATGATGTATAAGTTCAACATTTAATAATTAAACATGATGATAATTCGTACATATTCACGGTACCAATCACAAAACTGTTCATGATGTTGAGCTTCTAATTGATCATCCGTAGTTCGCCCCCTATTATGTGATCGCCTAAGCGTATCCATGTGCATCCTATAATTGGAAATTAGTCGCATTATTATTCACCCTAAGGCTATAACATAATTGAACATACATATTTATGTAACACAACTTACGCTCGGAGTTGAAGGAACTCGTCAGAGTTCTTCGTAATATATCGATGAATCTGTGTCAATGTGATACGGTCGAGGATGACTCGTGTTCCCGCCCCCTTTGAACCATCAGGATTTCTTTGAATTTTGTTGTGAAATGTTGGTACGTTATCTAGATACCTCGAGCAAAACGTCATCAACTCGGTCGCTATATAGCCTTCCACAATGCAGTCCTCAGGAGCTGCTTTATTGCGTACACTAGATTTAAACCCCCCAAGGCTCCTACATAGGAACACCATTCAAATGCTAGTTAGCAATTATATTCTAATATCGTAAAAATTAAAATAATTATTAAGCATGCACAAATATTACATCTCTGCTGGATACATCCACCTATACTGTACAGGTCCCCCAAGTCGACATTCACGGACAAGATACACGACCACGTGAATCATGCTAGTAAAAAAACCGGGGGGGAATATCTGTTCCAGCTCGCACAAAGTGACACAGACGTCACCCTCTAGTCAGTCCATATCCTCTTGTGTTAAGTTTGTAGAGCATATCACAAGAGGTCTAACTACGTTATTTGGCAGTGATCCACACAATGCAATAGGGAGAAGTTGTTGCATCAATATATGGCTGTCATGACTCTTTAAGCCCGATATTGTACATTCTTTAAGTTTTACACAACAAGAAATGTTAGAAGCATATCCGTCGGGCACCCTCACATTTCGAATCACTTTCAAAAAATGAATTTTATCATCTCTGGACATCGTGTGGCATGCTGCGGGCATATAGGTTCTACCATTATCGGCCGTGAACGGATGAAGTTTATGTCTCAAACCCATTTCCATCAAGTCTGTGCGGGCTGCGAGGTCATCCTTTGTCTTACCTGGGATGTCAAGAATTGTGCCAAGTATATTGTCCATCACATTTTTCTCTATGTGCATAACATCAAGGTTGTGCCGCAATAAATTGTCTTTCCAGTACGGCAACCTAAAAAAAATAATTTTCTTCTTCCAAATTACATTTTCAGTCGATGTTTCTCCCTTCTTCTGCTTATTTCTTTTTTTCTTTTTATCCTTGTTTGCCATGCCCGCGCTCTCATCCCCAAATACCATACCCTCTAATTGTCCCAGAATTTCTTCTCCACTTTGCACATGGGGGGCACATTCTAATTCTTGGGTTCCGTCAAATGTTTTTTTGTTTCGCCTCCACGGATAATCCATGGACAAGTATCGTCTATGTCCCATATAACAATATTTTTTACCGTGTTTTAACCGTTTAGACCATATTGAATGCATACAGCAAGGACATGTATACTCACCCTTGTTAGGCCATCCGGACAAATCTGCGTACGCCGGGAAGTCATTTATTGTCCACATCAACTGCGCTCGCATCACAAAATTATTTTTCTTCGAGACATCAAATGTGCGTACCCCAACATTCCATAGTTCTTGTAACTCCTCAATCAATGGCTGAAGGTAGACATCTATATCCATTCCAGGTGAACTTGGGCCCGGGATAATCAAAGATAATATGAATGATGTTTGTTTCATGCACATCCAAGGAGGCAAGTTGTATGGAACAAGCAGTACTGGCCAAGTGCTATGGGAAGTACTCATGTTCCCAAATGGATTAAATCCATCTGAGGTTAGACCAAGTCTGATGTTCCTGCTGTCGGCCGAAAATTCTGGATGTAAGAGATCGAATGATTTCCATGCTTCACCGTCAGCCGGATGCCTCAGCACGCCATCTTTAGTGCGGCCTTCTACATGCCATCTCATGTGGGGCGTTGTATGTTTCGACATAAAAAGCCTCTGTAGCCGGGGGATGAGTGGAAACCACCGCAATACTTTCACCCGACGTTTCTTTCTCGACGATATGGATTGACCATCCTCGTCCAAATGAATTTCATCCTTCCACTTAGATTCTCCACAAACGATGCATGATTCTAATTCTTGATTGTTCTTCCAGAATAACATACAATCATTACGACATGCAGGAATCTTCTCATAACCAAGCCCTATGTCACTAAGAAATTTTTTCGCCTAATATGTATTAGTTGGCAAAGTGTCATCACATGCAGGCAGCAACTGGATGATGAACTCAAGGAAATCCGAGAAAATCTTGTTGCTAAGTCCACCAACGCATTTCAAGTTGTACAAATGTACAGTAGCACTCAGCTTGGTATGTTTAGTACCCCCATGAAGTGGTTTCTCCGACTTTTTGAGCATGTCGTAGTACTTCTGAGCGTTCCCTTCAGCTGATTCTCCATTCTACCCAATTTCTTCACCTCCCTGAGCCACGACCTCAGGTTCACAATTTTCTTTTCTAACTTCGTGCATGCCGAATGCATCACTCAACATTGAGTGCATGTCGCCACCCTGTTCTGTGCTTCCACTAGCCACATCTGCAACTGAGCAATTCAAGTAAGAACCTGCAACAGGACCCCGAACATGTTTCTCACCGTGCCAAAACCATGTAGTGTATGTAGTCATTATTCCCTTACCCCCTGTCAAGTGGGCAAGTACGACATCGGGCGGGTGACACTGGCTATTTCGACACGACTTACAAGGGCAGTGTATATTTCCATTGGGGATTCTACAATTACTAACTGCGAAGTTAACAAACAATCTACACCCATCTCTATATTCCCTCGTACCCCTAGACTTTGTCATTCAAGTCTTGTCCATCTTCTTCTCTACGTACAATACAAAATAGTAACAAAATAAAGTAAACAACATATAAATTTTCAAATGGTAATTTTGAAGATTATAATTAATTTTTTTAAAATTTTACATATAAATTTTGATAAAAATAAAAATTTCAACAAAAAAGATATTTAAAATAGAAGTTATTTACCCACTAAAATATGAATTTCTATTTAAGAGGTCGCACTATTGCACTCTGCAATTTGAATTTGCTCAAAATTTGAAGTATTCATGACGTGATCTTTATTCCATGGGAAATTTTCAATACAATTTTAAAATAAAATAATTTAATTGTACTTAACTATTGGAATTATGAGATGATGGTTATCATTAACTCAAACTAAGGTATAAATAGTTCGTAAATTAGTAAAAACTATTTCCCAAATTTTCTTGTGGAGACTTTTAAATTATTACTTCCAATGGAACTTACACAAAAAACCAATTTTAAATATTTTTTTTTTTGATAAGTAAAAAATCAATTTAAAAATTATACCACACACTTCCAAAATTCTCAAATTTAATTGCTTATTTTTTCTCATTCAATAGAGATTTACCACAACCTTTCTTACGGTATTAATGACAAAGTAAACTTCTGCAAAATAAACATCCTAAAAATGATCAATTTTTTATATATGATCTCAATGTGAAAGCCATGAGGTGAGCAACTATTTTTAAAAGCCAAGAATTAACCAAGGACAATAATTTGATATATTTTCAAAAGAGTTTTGTAGTTTGTTTCGAAAAAAGTATTAGTAGTAGATGTCACATTTGTTAATTAATATTTGGAAAAAAAAAATCAGCATTTGAGAAGTGAAAAGAATTGTACAACAATTTACAAAACAAGCCAACAATTGAATAACCTAGGTACTTATTTTGACAAGCCTTGAGATTCAAATAAATGTTTTAAGGCTTAAATACTGCAATATATATATATATATATATATATATATATATATATGCTGACGTGATGCATGTGCTATAAAAGTAGCAAAAATATTGATGATATTTGGAATTCACAAATTCAAAAACATTTATGTCTTATTGAAATTTTTAGGCAGCCTCAAATCGAAATTCTACGCAAATTTGTCTATTTCATTTCTTCAAGTTCAATTATTTATTTATTTTTAAATTTTATCAATAAATAAATAATTGTGGAAAAAAATAGGAAAATGATTTTACCTTACGGATAGACGACTTCGGAGGTCGGGGGCGGCCGGGTTGCTGGTGGCCAGCATCGGAGGTCGGGGTTGCTGGTGGCCGGCGTCTGAGCTGGGCGGAGAGCTACAGATGAGAGAGAGAGCTTGAGAGAGAGCTAGAGAGTGAGAGAGAAAGAGAGAGAGAGAGAGAGAGAGAGAGAGAGAGAGAGAGAGAGTAGAGTGTAAGAGGGACACAGGAGAGAGAGAGAGAGTACAGTGAGAGAGGGAAACAAAGGAGAGGGAAAGGGAAGAACTGTGTAGTCCCGCGCGGTTCTAGGAACCTTAGTGGCGTGTCATAAATGACACGCCACAAAATTGTGGCGTGTCTGACTGACACGCCACAATTTTACTGGCGTGCTGAATCAAACACACCACTAATAATTTTAGTGAGGTGTTTTAATTCAACACGCCACTAATTAGTGAGGTGTCAAAAAATAATTTACTGCAGACACGCCATTAAATGTCCTATTTTTTGTAGTGCCATTTTGAACTTTTAATGCTATATATCCATGGCATGCCACTCACAGAGCGGCCTTGAAGCTTCTGCGCAATTTATTAACCCATGCTTAGATCGTCAAGTTGATTATAATCATAAGAGTTTAATATTGATACAAGAGTTACAAGAACTTAAGAGACAAGAGCTATAAGCATTCAAAAGACAAGAATTACATGATAAATTTGATTTATTGTTGTTAATGTAGAAGTATAAGAGACTTATAACGTTCAGACTCTTTCTCTATAAATAGAGTCTTGTATACAATCAAATGAATCAAGGAAAGATGTAGCCAACAAAATGCTTTGATGTACATGTGGACATAGGCTATAGGCCGAACCACCTCAATTCTATGTGCCTCTCTCTCTTATTCTTATCTCTTTGCTAGATTATGTGATCTTACACTTAAGAATAAGACATCATGCTCATTCAAATTAATAATCAAATCCATCATTTAAACTTCGTGCTTCATTCTGATAGATATGTTATTTTATCAACGCTTCTTGACCGTTCTCCAATTTTGACCCGAAAATGTTTTGTTACATATTATATCTTCATTTTACTCTTATTTTATCAAATTGATGTAATAATGTCTATCAGCTTGAAATACAAAACTTTGACCAGAATTTATATATGGTACTGCTTAACATTTTCGGTTATTGTTAATTTCATCTTAATACATACTTCTGATTTGAGCAATTTAGTTCTTATATTTTTAAAATATTTGCAATCTTATCCTTTCATCCATTCGGTTTATATGGCTGCCATTAACCATCAGAACGACGTCGTATTAGTCATTGAGAAAAAAGTAAAAATGAGTAACCGGAGGGGGGGAAGGAGGAGATGGTTGTAATCCTAGTGGCTGATTCGTCAAATGCATGGATTTTACAATACAACTACCGAACATTGATTCATCCAAATAGATTTTTAGTCATTTTAGTGAGCCAAATTACTAAAAATTCTCCCTAATAAATTTAACAAAATTGTGATTTTTCTTTGGTGAGTAAATTGTACTAGCCAACTTTGGTGAAAATTGTTCACTCACAAAAACAATAAAAGCAAATATATATATATATATATATATATTTTTTTTTTTACACTCCAAGCAAACTTTCATTTGCCTCTCTGTTTTTTTATTTCTTACCTTAACGTTTGTTTATATCGAAAGCATATGACAATTTTTTTTTTGAAAAATATGACTATTAGAAAAATAAAATTAAAAATATGACCATTTGAATATTAAGGTAAATATTAAAAAAGACAAATTTTTTAAAAAATGAACACTATAATGAGACAAATATTAAGAAATATGATCATTAGGAAAAGACAAACATTCAAAAATATAAATGATAGAGAAAAAATAAAAAAAAATCTTTGAAAAAGAATAGAGACATGATACACATAAACCTTTACTACATCTTTTTTTTTTTTAAAAAAAAAATAAAAATTAATCATTTGATCTGTAGGATCCACGTGTAGATCATTAAATGGTTGATTTTAAAATATATATATATATAAGAGATATAAAAAATATTATTTTTCTATTTAAATGAAATAATTAAAGTAAATAGTTAAAATGACAAGGCTATATAAGGGTGCTTTAAAAAGATAAATAACTAAATTAGTAAAAAATGATTTTTAATTATTTTTACTAGTAAAATCTAATGAGTATGGTAAGAATGCTACATACAAGCATAAATGATCAGAAAAAATGCATGTCGTTAGCCTTGGAGTAGCGCCAAAACATGTTCTTAGATTTTTTTTTTTCCTTCAGAAGCCTCTCTCTCTCTCTCTCTCTCTCTCTCTTATCCGCCAAAGTCCAAACGATATTTCAAGCATCTTTCGAGATATATGTTTCTCCAACCAGAACACCAAACTGAACCAAGCCATGGCATGTTCTCTAATCCCCATCTCTGCACTTAATTTCACTAACCCATTACTGCCCAAAAGGTCTTCTTCGCCCTCCATGTTAAACCCGAGAGCCATGGCCAAAGAGCTTTACTTCAATCACGATGGTTCGACCACTAAGAAGCTTCAGGTTACAGTTCAAGCTAGGCACTGGTTCTTTAACACCCATAACTTTGTTTTGCTTGACAAGATTTTGAACGGTCGGGTTGGTTGGTGGTGCAGGCAGGGGTGGACATGGTGGCCGAGCTGGTTGGGGTGACTTTGGGTCCAAAAGGAAGGAATGTGGTATTGCAGAACAAGTATGGACCCCCAAAAATTGTAAACGACGGCGAAACTGTTCTCAAAGAGGTATTGCACACTTTTATCCTTCTGTCCTTTGCCCTTCCAGAGCGTTCTCAAGGTCCGTTTGCTCTGGCGGTTTCAAGACGTTCAGCGATTTCAAAATGTAGTTAAAATCCGAATTTTAAAAACGCAGTTAAAGTGTTTGGTAAAATCTGCAAAACAATGTAGGCTGGAAATTTAAGTAGTGTTAGTTCAAATTTTCAAATACAAATGACTATGTATTATTTATCTTCTCAGTCTTAGAAGTAAGTTTACACGAGAAATAGTTGTCTAAATAGTGATACAGAATTCTTACGGAATTAGGATAGAAGTAACAACATTAGCAAAAGGAAAATCTAATTATTCAAGTAGCATCAATTAAAGAAGGAAAATCTAATTGTTCATTTCACAACTTTTCTCATCAAGAACTGTCCTCTTAACTGGCTCTGTATTATTGTCTTATATAGATTGAATTGGAGGACCCTTTGGAGAATGTGGGAGTTAAATTGGTGAGACAGGCTGGTGCCAAAACAAATGACCTTGCTGGCGACGGTTCCACTACTTCAATCATTCTTGCTCAGGGTCTAATTGCTGAGGGTGTGAAGGTATGAATTAGATGCTGTACATGAGTAGCCTTCCTATTACATTACAACAAAAGAAATGTTTCTTGTGATAGGTTAAGGATCACTGCGTCTTATATCCTACCGTTGTTAGAGATGCGGGGTTTCCCAAAATGCTAGCCAATAGTTAGAAATCAGGGCTACCTAAAATACTAGGCAATAGAAGATAGGGCTTTATACCATTGAAAAAGCCTTGCCAATAAATCATCAAGCTTAAACTTCCTTCTTGCACCCTTGCTCCTCCAGAAACACACACTAAACTAAGAGGTAAAAATGGATTGGTAGCATATTTGATCAAACGGGTGATTTTCTCGCCTTTTGACCTCATGTTCCTTACCAATAAGGCCTTGCCACCTAGCTGTCCCTGAAAACTCACATAGGCAGGGCTTGTCAAGTACATAGCTCATATGTTGTTTCCAATATTGAATAGGTTATTAGGAACTCATATTAGGCGCTTCCAATATTTTGTTCTAAGCATATACACTTTTTCTAGATTATTGCCGCTGGTAGGAATCCTGTTCAAATTGCTCGTGGGATTGAGAAGACTGCAAAGGCCCTTGTGTCTGAACTCAAATTAATGTCCAGAGAGGTAAACAAGTTTATATTTTTTAACCCGATTTCTGAAAGAAGTAGTTTCTTATCTCATTTTTGCTGAATCAAACTGCAATACATCTCACATGTTGCAGGTTGAAGATCATGAGCTTGTAGATGTTGCTGCAGTTAGTGCAGGGAATGATTATACGGTGGGAAACATGATTGCTGATGCTCTTCGTCAAGTGGGAAGGAAGGGTGTAGTGACAATTGAAAAAGGGAAGTGTACCGAGAACAGTCTACAGATTGTAGAAGGAATGCAATTTGATCGTGGATATTTGTCTCCTTACTTTGTAACTGATCGACAAAAGATGACAATTGAGTTCCATAATTGCAAGGTAGGAATTGTGTTATTTGCGTAGTCTGGCATGCTCTTCCATGAAGTAATTAGAGGGTATGAAATTCTTTGGTTGCAGTTACTTTTGGTTGACAAGAAAATCACAAACCCAAAGGAGATGTTTAAAATATTGGACAGTGCAGTTAAAGAGAAGTATCCCATTGTGATAGTTGCAGAGGGTATTGAGCAGGAAGCTCTGGCTCCAGTAATTAGAAATAAACTGAGGGGTGTGCTGAAGGCAGCTGCTATCAAGGCTCCTGCCTTTGGTGAGCGTAAGAGCCACTACTTAGATGACATCGCCATCTTGACTGGAGGTAATAGATTAAGTACCAAAACTTAGATATTGTAGCGTCCATTTTCAAAATGCTTATACGTCACTTACAATGGCTTGAAACATCAATTTCCATTAATTGGATGCAAAAAATGTTACTGTAACTTTATTGGGTTTCTAGTTACCAAATCATTTGCCTATCCACTTTGGGTTTGTCGCAGCACCACATATTAATATGCTGATTTTAGTAGTTTTTCAGGTATAAATCCATCCTTTGGAGTGAAATCAATAGCTTTTGAGGTAGTAGTAGTGTAATACTAATAGCAATAACAACAATAAGAATGAGTACATTCTTCACACCCACTTTACATCGGCTGCCAATTCTTCACACCTACTTTTCATCGGCTGACGTGGCATGGGTTGGATGCCCACTTGAAAAAACGAAACTTTCTACCTCCGTTTAGTTCATGCCACGTCAATGGTGTGAAGTGAGTATGATAAAATGGGTGTAAAATATAGCATTACTCCAACAATAATAATAATTAGAATTGATAGTAGAGGAATAAAATGTGAAAAAATGAACAATACACTGAATCAATCTTTTGGTTAATACTAGTCTGGAAGTTAGCTTTTTATCCTTTGGCACCCAAAAAATTTAAATTCCTTTTGGGGGCAGGCAGCTATTACAAATGAAAACTGCAGATTATTGTCGTACAATCTTATGTGTTTGTTGCTGGCAGACATACAGTGCTTATAGGCACAATATAGATCAAAGATCGAATACACCTTTAGTTAAAAGATTAAATACACTGCCAATTACAGTTAAAGACTTGTTCTTGAAATGATTAATAGACAGGACATCACTTGACTTACATGCATATATACATATATAATCCAGAATAAATGGTTGCAGTGGAAAATCAATACCTTTCCCTATATCCACCCCAGACTCTTGTAGTATTCAGGGTCTGCTAATGAAGTTGATTTTGATCTCCAGAGATCCTTTATATGATATTAAACAATACAATTTCATAGAAATTTGATGTATAAAATTTAGTTTCTTATGGTGCTCTTTGACCCTTCTTGAATGTACTTACATAGTGAATCCCAAGCCCATAATGATAAGGGGGTTGTCATAGATTAAACTTAAAGCCACATCTCATAATGCAAATCCTTAGAAAAATGAATATGACCTTAGATAGGATTGAATGACAGAAAAAGGTTCATGTATCCGAACCCGAGTAGTTGGGATTAAGACTTGTAGAGTTGAGCTTAGTTGTTCTTTTGTCCCTTTAACATTTTGCTTCTTTAAAATTCTCCATGCTCTTGCATGTGTGGATCTTAATAATTATGCAGGCACTGTAATCAGAGATGAGATGGGGTTGAGCCTCGAAAAGGCTGGCAAGGAGGTGTTGGGCTCGGCTATAAAGGTTGTGATAACCAAGGATTCAACATTAATAGTTACGGATGGGAGCACTTGCAAAGCTGTTGAAGAGAGGGTTTCTCAAATCCGGAGGCTTGTTGAGGTGCAATTATTGTCTCTAGCTGCAGTGGTGTACTTTCTACTTTGAAGTTCTAACTGCAGTGTCAATTGCAAGATTAAATGACCGCACATGCACACTGGTGCACTTCTGATGTAGAAGGAATTATACATTGTTAGCATTCTCCAAGAGTACCAAATGCAATGGTTTCTTGTTTTGCAGAACACTGAAGAAAATTTTCAAAAAAAGATACTGAATGAAAGAATAGCTAGGCTGTCAGCGGGAATTGCCATTCTTCAGGTAATCTAAATTATATTACTGTCAGCATCTTGAGAATTGGAGAGTCTGGAGGCTTTGACTTCCTTTCAAGCTTATACATTGAGTTTTATCAATTGAATCCTAGGTAGGAGCACAAACACAAGTTGAGTTGAAGGATAAACAACTCAGAATTGAAGATGCTTTGAATGCAACAAAGGTAGCTAATTTCGTCGTTGATCTCATTAGAAGTTGGTTTGTCAATCATCAAGTAAGCTTCTAACTTGTCACATTACAGGCAGCAATTGAGGAAGGTGTTGTAGTTGGAGGGGGCTGTACCCTTTTGAGGCTATCTACAACGATAGATGGTATCAAACGAGTCCTGGACAATGAAGAACAGAAGGTGTTACCTCATTTCTTTAAATCTGATAAAATATTCTCCTTTCCTTTTCCTTCTCAATTAAATATCTTAATCAGCGGCCTTTCTATTTGGAGTCGACTAAAGTTCATTGCAGTATTCCTAATCAATTGTATGTCCTTTTAAATGAGCATGTTTTTGTTCTGGTGCAATTAGTTTCAATTTACTGTACATAAAGATTGTGATGTCATATATACAAGTGCACTGCAGATTGGAGCTGAGATCTTCAAAAGAGCTTTGAGATATCCTGCGAGACTGATAGCCAAAAATGCAGGTGTAAATGGCAATGTGGTTATTGAAAAGGTCTCTGCATAATAACATTATTTTCTTTGATACATAAATTAAGATTAAAAATGTTTTAGGTCTATGAACTGATTCCGCCCATTGTTGTAGATCTTGAATCCATCAAACTTCCCTGGTGAATAAATTTTGCAGGTTCTTTCTAATGATAATATTAATTATGGATACAATGCTGCAAGAGACCGTTATGAGGATTTGATGAAGGCTGGAATCATGGATCCATCAAAGGTACCATCAATTGAATGGTTTTATCAGATGATGCACATATCACTAGCTTAATGACAGAGACATGTAAGCGTGGGGGATACTACCACGTCACGATATATTTTGCCCTTGAGAGTCTATTAGATTATCTGGACAGATGTTATCTAAAATTTCATGCAGAAAACATCAAGGGATATAGCTAAATGAAATTTGATTGCTCAATCCACAACATATATAAGTGATGACTTCAGTTTAAGCCAGAATGTCTATGCTTTGAACTAACCAATATGTAGGAGAAACTTTAGCTGATGAAATTATCCCCCTATCAAATATTGGAGCAGGTAGTTAGATGTTGTTTGGAGAATGCAGCATCTGTCGCCAAGACTTTTCTGACATCTGATGCTGTTGTAATTGACATTAAGGAAGTAGAGTCCATCAGAAGGAGACCACCAATGCCAACCTCAGGTGATTTCTGCTTTCCCAAAGAAGTAATCCTTTCTGCATCTTGTGTGTCCCTTTGACATAATATAGCATGGTAAGTAACAAGTAATGCCAATTTTTTATCATTCAGGTATCAGCCCAATTGGCGTTTAGTTTGGCGGATGGACTTGTACACCAATTCAACTCTTAAACCCTGCTTTCATCCACCCTTTCAAACATTAAAGGGCTCTTACAGAAGTTACCAAGTAAACAAGGGTCACCTAAAATGACCAAGTTTACTTATACAATGGTGCTGATGTTGACTACGAGACTTGCCAGTGTAGCTGCTTACAATTCAGTTCCTTCATCACAAGCGGATATTTCTAATAATAAAACAAGGATATCTTCTGCAAATTTGCAGGGGAAGATAAATGCTACTCTGAATAGGGAATCCAACAAGATAAGGTAGTTGCCGAGTTTAGCTCACTTGTGAAAGAGAAATGTTATTGTACTGGTGATGTTGCTTTCCTAGCCAATGATGGAGGCTGGTTTGTGCCGCGGTATTTGCAATAGGACCTCAAAGGATCAAGGAGAAGTTACCTTCGAATGAAACATATGATACATTCACAAAAACATGGCATTTTTGTAAACTGGCTAAGAGATTTTGTCTTTTTTTTTTTAAAAAAAAAAGGTATGCAGGGGAGATCAATTGTAGTTATTCTACCTGGGCATGACCATGGTAGTACTTGTCCATTGAAAGCCGCACAGGATGGGCCTAGACAGCGGGAACCACATGTGTTCTCTCAAGTTTGACTGAGTCATAGCCTGATTCAAACCCATCAAGACATCAGTGGGATTCAATACGGTTAATATTAATAGGATTGAGAATTTTCATTTTTGGAGCCAAACTATCACTCCAGTATATGCCTTACCACTTTGAAAATTTTCTTGAGGTCACATAACCACCGCAACTACTGATGGATTTGTATTGATAATAGAAGGGTCCATCTGCCTATCTTTTGAGAGATATCACATTATAGCCTTTTCATTGTGGTTTGCAAGCAAATATGATGGAATTCTCAGAGTTTGTACCTACAGCCGCACCAACAAAGAAGCTATCTCTAATTACAACATCAAAATTAAGCTTGGTTTGTCTTGAAGGGGGACCAGGAAGGAGTGGGTGGGTGCAAGGTGGATGTTAACTTATTACTTGTCCCAAAAGTTTAAGCTGATAGGAATAAATAAATTTAATCACGTAATCAATACTTTAATACTCTCACTCAAGTATGGGCTCAAACTTCAGTTTTATAGGTGACGCCTAACACGTGGAATATTTAATTGAAATGGGAGGTAAATGACGGATCCAAGGTTCGAACTCAGGACCTTTGGCTCTAATAGCATGTTAAATCATCACTTGGCTTTGATACCATTAAAAAAAAAAAAAAAAGAAGCAAGAAATTCCTTTATAATTTTTTTTTTTTGGAAGGGAAAGATAAATATTTCATTAATCATAAGAAGGGTACAGAACAAACCACCATATAGGTGTATACAAGACACCTCCAACCAGGTGTATACTCCAGTTGAGCCAAAAGACTCAGACCATTACAGACAGAAATGCTATAAGTAAAACATAATCAAACAAAATGATGCATCTATGATGACATGAAACTTTCCTTGGAAAGGGAGTCGGTTACACATTCTGGGCTAAAAGCAATGACTAAGTTGATCAGCACAAAGCAAACTGTAAAAAAAAAACACACCATCAACAAACCCCACCGGATCTACACCGAGGGGACAACAACTCCACACAACCCTATGGGGTTGGGAGACTCTAACCTTCACTAGGAAACCTAGGAAGGACCAAAACCACCATTAGCTCAAAAGGCTAAGGGAAAAAAAAAATAAAAAATCAAGACACAAATAAAGAATAAAGACAACTACAAATGTAATGGCCAAACCATTTCCCTCATTTTCCTTTTTGCTTGACGATTGGATGCACGTTTTGAGACCTTAGAAGAATCCGGAATAAACACGCCCCAAATGATGCAGCTGAAAAATCACCCCGAATCAACGTTGCAGTTTTGGATTTACTGAGTGACACACGTTGCCCCTACTGCGAGAAAAAAGAAGAACCCAAAACCGTCGAAGCCGCCATTTCCCTTTTCACCCTAAACCACCGTTTCCTTGATCGCCTTAAACTGTCGATCTAGGAGAAATCCCTAGGCCGCCTTTGCTGCAAGCAGCCGCGAAAAGGACTTATGTGATTGCTTCTGTAGCGTGGCCATCCAAACCTGCAGCAGCGGACAAAATCTCCTAATCAAGGACAACACTGTCAGACCGGAACATCTATGAAAGAAGGCCAAATCTTGGACCCGTGCGATTTCGTCTTCGGCTTGGCCAACCAAACCAGCAGCAGCGTATCAAAATCTCCTATTAGAAGGCAAACACCGGGCGCCACGAAATAGACTAGAACATCCATGGAAGAAAACCCAAATCTGGGAAGTGGGAGAAAGACATCCGCCGTTACACCCCACAACCCCTTCACCTTTACGATGCCGACGACACCGAAGAGAGAAGGAGCATTATTTATAAACAAAACTACCACAAAACTACTAGGGAGGAGGGAAGCCTCCATTTTCACACACAAAGGAGGTCGCTGCTCTTAGAGAAAAAAAATTGCCTCACAGAAGAAAAAGGTTTAAAAAAAATCGATTGATAGTTGATAGTTGACTCCTTTTATAATGTTAATGGCCGTCAATGGTAATACAATGCTTGCTCCGTTTGTTTCGGCGTAAAATTATTTATGAAAAATGATTTCGGCATTTTCCGGTGTTTGGTAAGGGCGAAAATAATAATCAATCGAAAAATGATTTATGTTTGACAAAAAATACTTAGTAAATTTCGGAAAATGATTTACGCTTTTAAAAAGCGTAAATCATTTTCCGAAGACACTAGACGCATTCGACCCCCTTTTAAACGACACAGTCGACATTCACGTTCAAGCAGTCGACCATCACCGGAATCTTGCCAGTACCGAAATCCGACAACATCCGGTCCGCCCATATTCCGGCGACCAAACTTGACGTATTTCGGCTGGATCTGGCCACAGCATCCCCGCCAGAACGGCCGGCTGGCCGGATAGATCTGGCCAAAATAGCTCGGCCAAAACGGCTAGATTCCAGCGGTTCTGGTAGGATTCCGACCAGTGGACCGGAGTATGGTTGTTCTGTGACAGATTTCGGCGACCGGCCACTTTCGCCGGAATCCGGCCAAACCAGATTCTGAAGAAATTGTCCGGATTCCGGTCTTTAACTCAGATTCTGGCTATAGTAGCCGGAATCCTGTAAAAGTGGCCGAAATTCTGTTGATCAGTGACGGAATCTCGTCACCGGTGATTTTTATATTAATTTACATTAATATTTATATGTTTTGAATAAAAAATGATTTTTATAGGTTAATATGATTGAATAAAAATATAAAAAATATTTGTGATTTTTTGTAGGCGCTAAACATCGAAAAATGCTTTTGGCGAAAAACATTTTTTAGAAAAATGACTTCCTTGAAACCATTTTATGACGAAAACTATTTTACGTCGAAACAAACGAAGGCGTCAATGGTAATTGCGTGACATTACTATTTTTTTTTTCTCGGATAAATATATATATATATATATATATATATATATATATATATATATATATATATATATATATATATATATATATATATATATATATATATATATATATATAAGAATTAAAAAATGGGTTGCATAACAAAATGTCTAAAAATCAAAGTGTATATTTAAAAATTTATGATGGAAAATCAATAATATTTCACTCTTTATCTGTAGATGCTATAAGCCCGTTTAGAATCCCAAGACAGACAGATTCGGCTCTCCTGCGTAGTGCCTATGCTCCTCTGTTGGGATTGATTCTCTCTCTCTCTCTCTCTCTCTCTCTCTCTCTCGCCATCTAGCCCTATAAATGGCCGCGAGAGATCATAGTCCCTTCCACAGAATTCTTTCGGAACCTTAAATCCAAAAGATCCCGTCCAGATTGTTTCCAATTCTAAATCATATGCATAGAGCTGTAAACGGAAAGATAGAGAAAGAAAAAGGAGATGATGGGTTTGAGTGTGCAGTGGGTATTAGACTTGGTGGTAGCAGGTATTTCTTTGGTGATTGGACTGGGTATTTTTGCGTTCACTGCCTCCATTCTTTGCTCTGCTGCTTTTTTCCACAATGCCAAGGAAGCCTCTTAATCTCACCCACCGTCCAATTCAAGGTAAATCTTGTTATTTTTTTTTTCTTTATTGTGTCATTATTATTAGAAGAGGTGGTTCAAAAAGAAATCTAAGGTAGTTGTTAGAGCCAAATTTTGGACGGGCCACCTGCAGAAAAATCACCGGAAATCGCTTGCCTGCAGGGACCGGTGAGGCTCCTATGTTTAAGTTAGTAGTAGCCTCTTTTGAAGAAAAACTGAATAGAGAATGTTTAGGGAGAGGGAGAGTCACCATCCCTGATTTTCGGGGATATGTGCCCCTTTAAATGAAAGACTCTCAAATATGGTCCATGAATGCTTGCCACGCAGTAGACTTGTATGCCTCTTATTAGTTTCCATGTAGTGGGGTGTTTGAGTGGAGGCTCATTTTACTAGCAGTAGCCCCATTCCCATAGCCGACTTGTCCAATTGGTCGGGCGTTAGAAATCTTGTGTGTACTCGCAATCAAGGTTGCCTCTAACCTTCAATACTAAAGGCGAAGTGTTGGCCGTCAGTTGCCTAACTAGGGCCGTGGGTGTTGGGGTGCCCATCGAATGGTGTAGATCTTAGCCCTTCGAGTGAGTACCCAATTCAAGGTCATTTGTTCCTTGTTGAGTGAGTACCCGAGGCAAGGTCTTTTGGCAATCCTGACATGTCGGGATGATGTGTGGCATCTCAACCAACAATGGCTGTGGAGATCTTGGCGGGTCAGGAGGTGTGGCATCCCGCCTGACAATGGCGATGGAAATCCTGGCGGGTCAGGATGTGTGGCATCCCAACCAGCAATAGTAATGTAGATTGTGCCTTGTCGGGCGGACTCGAGGCAAGATATTCGTGCCTTGTAGGGTGGACCTGAGGCAAGGTCTTTTATCTTGGCGGGTTGTGGACATGTGGCATCCCGACCAGTAATTTATGTTGGTGGCCAAGGAGAGCTTTAAATTTTAGGTATTTCTTGTAGCAGCTCAAAATAAACAAGAAGTGTGTAGTAGTTGTGCTGCTACATAGCTAAAATATAGCTAGATTTTAGTCCAAGTCATTCCGGTAGATTAATTCGGAATCAACAAATAATTCACAACGTTTTAAACAGTTAAAACACATGTACTAAAATTGGGAATGTGCTGCTTGGGCCTCGGACTTTGGTACTCAGCCATCGGTCCTCGGCCCTTGGGAATGTGCTGCTCGACTTGGCCGAGGTTGTGTCTACTCGGCAATGGCCCCTCGGGAAAGGCAGTGCATGGCAACTCGGACAGTGGCGAAGGCTTCACACTAATGTTTGGGTTGGAATGGGGACCTTGGTTGGTTGGTTGGTGACAGGTTGCTGCGTGGGGTAGCACACTAGTTATGAAGGTTGAGGTGCTTAAGAGCTTAGTGAGCTCCTCGAGATGCCAAGCTTAGACTGTTGGTGCTCAGTTATTGGGTGTCCAATTTGGTAGTGGAGCTCGGGAAACTGATGGGCTTTAGTTCAACTTCTGGACTATTGTGTAGCTCAGGATCATACTGCTCGGTCAGCTTGGGCTCTAGGGATAGTTCCTCAATAGCTCGGGACTAAGGTGCTCGAGCCAGAGCTGGTGATGGCTCTGGCTGCCTTCTAACTTAGCAATGGAGGCACTTCGGCAGGGGCACCTTTGACTGATGTGGGTAGCTTGGCAACAGGAGTGGACCTTTCCCTGCTCCTTTTGATTCCCCCTAACAAGTAGACAATAACTCAGTAGCGTGCTGATCAACTCAAACCATCAAGGCCGCTCAACTTAGCGGCAGAGGATCGAGAGACCATCGTGGGGCATCTTTCACATCAGATGCCGACGATGGTGTAGGCTTAGTAGCCAAGAAAAGACTAACAATAGGCTTGCTTTCTTCGAACTTTTTTTCTTTCTTGAAATCAACAAAAGCGATGATTTGACTAATACCGATTTTACTAGAAAAAAAAATAGTTGTTAGGCTACCGAGAATGAGTCCAAATGGCTGATTTTACTACATGAGCAAGACTGCAAGAGTAGACAGAAGCCCACTTTCGGACTGGTCAGACGGAGGAAATGGGTTTTGTTTTGAGAGTAAAAGAGAGGTTAAACACAAACATGGAAAAGTAGAGAAAGGTTGAACTTATCATGCAGATCTGACGAAGCTGTTGATCTCTATTCGACAATGGCGAATTTGAATTAATTTGTATCAAATTTGCTATGGACGAGCATAGATTTATGTAGATTTTCCATGGATGAGCAGATATTTGAGGAAGGAGACGGAAAAGGAGACCCATAAGCCGAGCTCAACTGTTCGAAGAGAAGAGGAAGATCGTTCCCACAGACAGCACTAGCTGTCGAATCAAATTTTTGGATAGATGGACTGGTGATAGAGCTCTTGCAAAACGAGGTAGAAAGGTCATCAGAAAATTGCCTGTCCGCGGGGGACGCAGGGGACCCGGGGAGCCTCCAATGCTTAAGGCAATGAATGGTTGTTGAGAGAAAATTGAATGAAGAGAGAGTGGGGAGAGGAGAGGAGAACGTACACATGTGTGAGAATGATGAGAGTGGAATGTGCGTACTTGGACATGTGTGCCCCTTTTAATGGGAGGCTCCCCTGGGGTGGTCCTTGATGCTTCCTACGTGGTGGACTCCAGTTGCATTATTAGTTTCCATGTAATAGGCTGCCTTAGTGGGTGTATTGGTAATTTGTTGCATCACCATATCTCTTCATTTTTGAAGGTCAAGTTGGTTTTGATGTAAGTAGTGCTTGCTTTTATAAAAGATGAAAAATAAAAAAACTTAGCATTTCTTGTTTCCACCTTTAGTGTGAATTATTAGGATGTCTGCTGTGTAAATAAGATTATCACTACCATATGTTGAGCGCAATCTTACTTATCAAAAAAAATATGTTGAGCGCAATCTTGCTCAAACTACTTTGAGTGTCTATAAGTGCAATAGTTGCTAATATTTCAGGGATTAGGATGCCCAAACTGATGCTTATGTGGGAAATCCAAATATAAATATCGTTTTTGTTACAGAATCTATAAGATGGATGTAAGCAGAATATAAGTTTAGCTGTCTTATGCTCTGATAGTTGGTTGTTTTCAGAGTATGGTTTTTAGTATGTTGACTGCAAACAGGTTTGGTAGAAAGTGATTTTTACTGACTTTTAATGATCAGCATTAGTTAGTGGGTATCCCTTTCAGGCTGTTAACCTTTATGTTTCCATTCCTATATGTACTTGTGATTCCGTGGCTTGATGTATAATTCCGACTGTTCTGCCGTGAAAATGTATTCTACCACAGAGTTTAAGTTGAATGGAAATGTAATTTTCCTTTTTGTTACAGCCTCTGTAGATTTTTACCTGTTTCAACCATCATTTTTGCGGTTTCACAGAACATTTTTGGGCAAGGATAACTTGGATCAATTGTTTTACATGTTTCTGTAGGTACTGAAGCAAGTTCGAAAATGAAAAGCTTGTTGTTTCTGTGGAATTTCTCACTGTTATGGAAGTGACATAAAAGGGACTATGTGGCCACTGGCCTTTTATGTACACAAAAAATGCACCATTTCTCTCCTTACTAAGCAATAAAATCCGGTGGCAATTTTGATTTTCAGTTGAGTTTTTTCTTTCTTTGGTTTTCTATTTCCCCTTTAATATTCTTATGTATCTTTGTTGTTTGCTTTGCATATGCCATCTCGACCAACAATTCAATTGAAATGATCCCAATAAATAATTAACGGTATTTTTACACGGGTTCGAGGCTTACCTAACAAGGGTGGGTACACGAAGTAGCCCTACCTTGATATATATATATATATATATAAAAGTAAGAAAAAATAAAACTCAAGACAATTTTCTCCTGCTACTGTTTTATTCTTATTTCCTTTTTTTCTGTTTTCTGGAGTACACCATTCCCCGGATCCCATCCGGATCCGCCACAAACCCCATGGGCCTATAGAACCCGAGAACGCGGGGCTCCGAATACAGCGCAATATTACAAATCCCTTTGGATGACAGCTCGTCTAGCAACCTCTCCATCACAGCCTTCCCTAAACCAATCCCCTGGAAGGAGGGGTCCACCACCACGTCCCATATGATCGCGTTGAAGACGCCGTCACCCGTCGCCCTAGCAAACGCCACGGGCCTCTGCGTCTTCTTGTACTGGATCCACAAGAGCGAGTCGGTGTGGTTGAGAGCGAGCTTTATCTTCTGCGGGTCGCGCTTCGGGAACCCGACCGCCACGAACACGGTGTTGAGGTGGTCGAGGTTGAGGTCGTCGATCGTGCGGCGGAGGATGAAGCCTCGGGACTCCAGGGCTTGGTCGGAGATGGAGTAGTTGGTGGTGGTCTTTGTGTCGGTTGGGGCATGAGCTGAAATGGCGACGGTTTTGGGGCGGGTTGGGGTTTTGAGGCGGATAGAGGAGGGGAGAGGCGTGGAGATTATGCCACGTAGAAGCATTGTTCCTTATTTACAAAGGGCTAAAGAGAAATGACAACCGTGGCGGTTGTATTATTATTATTTTGTGTGATATTGATATGTACGAGTTTGGTTGGAATTTGTGGTGGTTATGGACCGGTGGAAGATACGGTTGGTTGGGTGATTCACAGGGCTATAGTGGGCCTATTTGGCAGCTCAGCAGCATGGTGGGTGAATTCATTTCCTTTTAATTTGTAACCGTTGGTCCATAATCATTAATCACAGCCAAAACTCAAAGCCAAATTTGATCAACCATATTTGACCCTCGTGTAAAAGTAGTGCGCAGGCACATCGATGGGTTATATATAGAGGACAGTGAAAGAGTTCGATCAAATTCTTGGGGCTCTGCAAAACCCACATCCTTAATCTTTCTGGGTTCAGCTCATTTGCAAGCAATTCCATTGTCTTGCTCTTTTTCAGTCATAACCTTTTCATGTATGTTCTCTGCTTTTATTTTGCCTATATCTGATCCAATTTTGTTATTTCAATCCTATGTAATTTGATTGACTTCGTTCGAGTAATTGTTCGTTTTACTAGTTTAGTTGGATGACAAACATATGCTAAAAACGAGGACTGCAACTTTTAATTTTGCTCGTCTTGCCTTTTGGGATATTACTTTGGACTGTTTTCTTATGCAGTTGTTCTGTTAGAGTCATATTCCTGCCTACGATATGAAAACTTGAAATTTGATCCATTACTCTAAAATGGACTATAATGGAAATCACAGTTTGATGGTCCTGTCACTTTTCATTGGATAATTCCTGAGAGTGACCACTTCATAATTTCATTGCAAAAGCACAGTTATAGCCATATCTAGATGCCCACCTTATAGCAGGGTTCTTTTTCCAGCCTACACTTAATAATGGCTTTACTTTTCGTTGGATCAAATTGAAACTAGATTGCTTTTTGGTTGTGCAGGACTTTCTAAATCCTGGTTATGCATTTGGATTATTTCTTTACAATTTACATTATAATCTTTGTAGGTTCATACATATGTGTAAAAGATCTTCTTAAGTATTGGAATTCGATCGAACTAGTTTTTGTTTATTTAAATGGGAATCACAGAGTCAAGAATTGTGAGTTTGCTGGTCGATCTTTGCTTAGAAGTTTTGTTTTATTTCCTCTAAGCATTATGAAGTGGTAGTGGGATGGGGGAGGGTTAGTGTATGTTTTAGTGTGAAATCCTGCTTGGCCAAAGAAAAAATGGTTGATAGGTGTTATATGTGCAAGAAGAATGGGGAGTCCGTGAACCATCTTCTTCTTCATTGTGAGGTTGTTTGTGTCATTTGGAATGTTTTCTTCATGCGATTTGGGTTGTCTTGGGTTATGCCTAGACGAGTAGTTGATTTGTATGCTTGTTGGTGGACTACCGGCAACACTCGTAGTGCTGCTGTGTAGAAGATGTTGCCTTCGTGCCTTTTGTGGGTGTTTATGGAGGGAAAAAATGATATGAGTTTTGAGGACCACGAGAGGACTTTGGGGGAGATTTAGTCTTTATTTTTCAATACTTTGTATCCTTAGACAGCTGCTTATGTTTCTCATTTGGTGATTAGTTATCATAATTTTCTTGTTCTTTTTGCCCCTACTAGTTATGTGGCTTCTTTTGTATACTTCTTGTGTACATGAGGCGCCTTATGTTTTTAATGATATCTTGATTATTTTAAAAAAAAAAAAAAAAAAAAAAAGAAAAGAAGAAGAAGAAGAAGAATAAAACGATGAAAATTGAGTCTTATCTCCTTGATCTACTTATCAAAAAAAAGTCTTATCTCCTTGATCTTTCATGTTCTTGTCGCCGAATCTGATAAATTTTCTCAGCAAGAACCTATTCTTATGGAAGATAGTTGTTTGTTGTTCTTTTTCGATATTGACTATCTTAAAAAAACAATAGCATTGAACCGTTGATGATTTCGCTTTTGCTGGCACAATTATTTACTAAAGAGTCTGGCCTAATGCTGAAAGCTTTCTTTGAGGTTTGCCTTAACTACAAATGTTTCCTGGCCAAAAGAGAGAGATAAAAATAAAATAAAACAACAGATAATGATATTTAAATTTTATAATTTTATTTTACTGTGATTGCAGAGAAATCTATCTCCTCCTTGACATTGAACCTGGTACATACTCTCAGTGATAAACTATCTTCCTATCTTATGCTAGACATAATTGTTTGCAGGCCATATTCATTATTTATGAGCTTCAATATTCATGGAATTGAGTTTTTTCTTTTACAACTATTAATTAAAGAGTATACGGTCAACTCGTTCTGATGATTTACATTTTTTATTTTTCAGAAGTTAATACTTTGAGATTCTTGTATCTTTGTTTCTCATTTTTATGCCATCTTAAACGTTGTGTTGTGCAATAAAGTCTGTCCCTCTAACACTCAGGTACCTTGTACAGAATTTATGGCTGCCGTAACCAGAATTGGCCTCGCTGTCGTGGTCCAAGCTCAAAGAGATTACTTAGGAGCTCAGAGATATGAGAGGACTGACATACTGTGATCCTTCCATACTGAATGGTTCAGGATTGCGAAACATTGAAAGATCTGATTTGAGCTGTCTGTGGTGGTCTCCCTGCTGATATGATTTCAGTAAATGTAAAAATGTTTCTTGAGTGACTGGTCCTGTCAACTTCTGGAGACATCATCTGTCCATGATGGGTTTATCAGATCTGTTAATTTGTCTAGAGAGCATTCTTGTTCTATATGTTGTGGAGATCAATCCTGAGTAATTTAATTATTCAATCATACGACCCTTCATATAGAAACGTCTATGCTCCTTGTTTGTTTGATAGTCTCTTCCCTTTCAACCTCGTTTTTTAATTTCCATAAGTGTTCTACTGATCTTTGAATGTGGAACTCTTCGCCTTTAATTGTAAATCAATATTATATGATATGAATGCTAAGTTATTTAAGGAACTTTGCCTAAATGACTTATTCAACGTGCTCAGGCTTGTGATAAAGGGCAAATACATTTGAATCTGCAGCTGTCCTGAGAATTGTTCATTACCAGGCAAGCTGGGTCAGCAAAATCCGGCCACACCCTAACCTTCTTGCTACTGTTCATCGGACTGCTGACAATGCCTTCAATTTATCTACTTTTGATGAAGCTGTTAAAAAAAGAGACAATTTTATAGAGAGAAAATATGCTCATGCTATATCCTACTCACTTCCATAACAATTTTACAGGCCATTTCCATGGGTATTACTTCCTCCTAGTTCTAATATTTATTTCTAAAAGTTGAATTCACTTGCTTGAAGGAGATTAAGCAGTTGAGCTACTTGCTTGAGCCTTGAAAAAGATAAAGAGTTAAATATCATTAAAGAAAAATAGTAAATATTGCAGAATTTTTCATCTGCTATAATTGGTTTACCTTCGCTAAATTTGTAACTACTACCCGTTTTTGTTTTTTATTCATGCCACTAGGACACTGGAAACAAAAAATACAAGAAGCCATGTTCATGGAACATGTTACAGATAACAAGTGCATCTGCCAGCTAACCTAGCTAGCTACCTGTTATCTGGGTTCACCAAAAACTCAGAAAATTTCGTTTAGTCACCCGAGAAACTTCAAGGGATACAGAACGACGCAGTCGTACGTTGTAGGAGGAGGAACCGGCTGGAACCTGAAGAAAAAATGAGCACGCTACTCTTCTTTGAGCATCATCTTGGCTTTTCTTGGCTTGGCTCCACTTGAAACTTGGCTTGCAGCACTTTCTGCCCTGAATACTGATTGTCCTTTGTCTTCTTTGACTCTTCTTTCATCTTTTTTCTTCACCTGTTTCTGTTTGTGTGGCTTCTTTTCTGAGGAATACTTGCTATTGGCTTCATCTTTTGCATGCTTGATAATATCACCCGTGCTGCCGCCACTTCCCTCACCCTTTCCGCATGGAAGTTCAAGGTGACTTGGGCCGGAAGAGGCATCTGAAGCCATAGAGTCTTCACTCCCATCATCATCATCATCACCATCATTTTCACCATGAATATCTCTGTTCTTGTTGTCGTTTTCATTTTGTATGGCGGAGCCGATATACATTGTCCACCCAGACTCACTCCCGCTGTGTTCTTCTAAGGGAGACTCCATTACTCTAGCTTTAGAGACAGGATATGTATATAAGGAAAAAAAGAGAGTCCTAGAAAGAAAGAAAACAGAGTATAAATTTAGAAACTTGATAGATGTTTCTAACTATCCTGCAGTATTCAATTCTCATAACCTGGGAAATACACTTGAATATTTTGTGTATCTGGGCTCTTTAACCAATTGCTACTTTCCACATATATGACAAAGAGACCTATCTCAACAGTACACATTGAACACTCATTATTAATTTGTCAGTGAACGTGTCCCCTCTGGCAATCCTATCACCTTAAATCGTATGGCTTTAATCACTATAAGACAAGCATTCTCTGATGAAAAGAGGAGCCCCCCCGTCTCAAATATTTGGAATAAAGTTTATGTAGGCTAGGGCTGTTCATTTGGGCTCACCTGAAAAACCCACCATCTTTAATTCTGTGTCTATTGCATAAATAAATAGCAGCTTTTAAGGTCAAAACTGAAAATGGATGAGCCCCACTCAAACGAGACAGAATTTTTAGTCATTTTCTTAGATAGGTTTAATTCTCGCCTCTCTCACTCTATTACTTCTGATATTACTTTTCATGTATTTAAAACTATAACTTTGCATCAGCAAATAGCAGCCTTTACTGTGAAACGTGCAGAGAAAACAGCTGGGTGTTGGCATTTTGTATCAGATGAATGTGATAAGCTTGGCAACAGTCCATTTTGCTTCTATTCTTCTGTCCTAGATTTTTTTTTTTTTGTTTTTTGTTTTTTTTGCTGTAAAAAAAAACTACAGGAGATCTCCTACAAGTATTGTTGGCTATTCTGTGACTGTAATTTTCCTCATTTCACCTTAATTACTGGATGTTTGTGATTGAGTTCATCTCCATCTGGGCATTAAGTGAAGTGGCATGAGCAGGCTTTGATCATTGAGTAGCATTTCTATGGTGCCCCACTTCCCTTCCTTGTCATCCGTATAAAGGCTAGACAAGTGAGGCCCCTTGCCAATTCCTTGCTTTTGTGGGGGGCGGCCGGGGAGATTGACTTGTTCTTGTCTCTGGGCTGCATGCATGTGAATGGAACTCGTCAGTTCTCTTTTAATAATTAGACATAATGGCCTAAATTGGGTTATAATATGCATCATCATGTACATATCTGTTTGTTTAGTATGCATTTAACTCGATTTAGATAGAACAGCAAACATGTTTAGCATGATTTACCATACACGAAGTGTATCTTCTTAGAAGTCATTTTCTCACATATCGAGCTATCTCAAAGGGGTTTGTGTCTTTTACTAGCTTGACTACATTGTCGGTGGCCCTTGTCTAACTACTATTTGTTTAGCAGTGAATCATTAATATACAGCAAGCAGAAAAAGAGCCAGAGAAACTAAAAAAATATGTATTTCCTGCTGAGTCCTTTACATCTTGGACAGCTCAGTTTTATCTCATTGATGTCCTACTGTTTTGGTGTTTTCTGTACTTTAATTGATTTTTGTTGAATGTCTTCTACTTTTTCAATGGACCGAGTGTCTTGTCTGTTTGGGTGTTGAATCCGAATATTATTCGAATTCATTATGCGAATTACGAGGTTTGACTTTGTGAGATAAAA
This sequence comes from Alnus glutinosa, assembly GCF_958979055.1. NCBI lineage: Eukaryota > Viridiplantae > Streptophyta > Magnoliopsida > Fagales > Betulaceae > Alnus > Alnus glutinosa. The sequence goes on along the minus strand of NC_084886.1, from coordinate 7,884,603 downwards.
TTTGAAAAAGTTGAATAAAATATGATTTATTTTTGAAAAAAATAGAATATTATTCAGAATAATATTTAAAACAAACACAGAGATTTTCTTTACTCTAACTCGGTTTTTAAAAATGTCATGTGTCTATTTGTATGCGAGAAGTACATTGTAAAGACCAAAAAAAAAAAAAAAAAAACGTAGCCACATCTGCGCTATCATCCCAAAATAGCTGTTTTCCTAAAATCTTTTATAAAGCTTAGTTTCATTTAGTAACTAGGTAATGTGAGACTTAATACTCATGACTACTTTTATAAACCACTCACTTTATGTGGGCTACTCATCTTCTCAATATGGGACCGGGGTGTTACAAACTCCCCATCTTAAACTTCTGACGTCCTCTTCATGCAGTGCTTCAGTATCACATGGCTTGACGCTACTAGGTGGCTCTAATATCATTTATAACGACCCATGAAAAAACGCTAGTCACATAAGGATTAATCAATTTAGAGTTTTCCTATAATCTTTTATAAAGCTCAATTTTACCTAGTAACTAGCAAATGTGAGACTTAACACTTATGACTATTTTTATAAACCACTCACTCTATATGGACTACTCATTTTTCTAATATGGGACCGGGGTATTATACACGTACTTTTTAAATAGCACGTGAGAAATACGTGCTTTTTTAATAAAATTCAATAACACGTGAGAAATACATGCTTTTTTTAATAAAATTCCATAGACGTGTGACATTTCTATGGACCGGTTGGTTTGGAGGAAATCTTTGTCCGGTTAAGAATGAGGGAAAGGCTCTGGTTGCTTTACTATTGGTGGACTGAGTACATGCATAGGATGTGTTTAGAACCAAATTTAAGGAGGATGGCTTCTAATGGCCAGTAGCTGCCTCTTCAAATTTCTTGGGGAAAGGCTCTGGTTGCTTCACATGATCAGTTTTAGATCTGCTTGGGAATCCCCAATAGAGAACAAGCTAGTCATCGAAATTTGAAACTAATCATCCACATAAACTCAATGAACCGCATAACCGCCTCAACTAGTGTGCTTTCATCACAGTCGAGCTCAAATGAATGTCCATTCTCAGCAATTTGAACCAGAAACTTGCCTTCATGAGCAGAACATTCGGTGGTAGATAAACTCAGAACAAGAGTTCTCCACCACAAAATTATAACAAACACTGTTAGAGCCCCGATACCGCCTTGTTCATACAATGGAACTCTCAACCCCAAACTGCAAAAATAGTCGAAACAAGCTCCATGGTAGACCTGAAACAACAAGAAGCAATTTGTTGAAGCATATTTTTGCACGGCCAGACTAGTTGATGGGGTTCTTGCAAAACAAGAGAGAAAGTAACCTATAAATCGCCGGCCCAGAGGGACCTGGGAGCCTTTGATGCTTAAGTCAATAAATGACTCGGAGAATAAACTAAATGGATAATTGCACCGTTGGTCCCTGTGGTATGCCATAATTATTTTTTACTCCCTATGGTTTAAAAAGTTCATGGGAGGTCCTCGTAGTATGCAATAATTACAAATCGATCCCTGGCGTCAAATTCTGTTAAAATTTTTAACAGATTCCGTCAAATGCCACGTCAACGACACGTGTCGCCAATAAGATGGCGACACGTGTCCATTTTAATAAAAAAATATAAATTTATTAAAAAATAAATAAAAATACTTATTTTTTTTTAAAAAAAAAAAAATTAAAAAAAAAAAAAAAAAAACTGAAAGGGTGGCAAGGCCACCCCCTGTGGCTTGGGGGTGGCCGCGCGCCACCCCTTGCGGCCACTGGGGGTGGCGCGCGGCCAAGCCACCCCCAAAGGGGTGGCCCAGCCTTCAGCCTTTTTTTTTTTTTGAATTTTTTTGAATTTTTTTTAAAAAAATATGTATTTTTATTTATTTTTTAATAAATTTATATTTTTTTATTAAAATAGACACGTGTCGCCATCTTATTGGCAACACATGTCGCTGACGTGGCATTTGACGGAATCTGTTAAAAATTTTAACAGAATTTGACGCCAGGGATTAATTTGTAATTATTGTATATCACGAGGACCTCCCATGAACTTTTTAAACTATAGGGAGTGAAAAATAATTATGGCATACCATATGGACCAATGGTGCAATTATCCCTAAACTAAATGATGAGAGTTTTGAGAGAAAAAGAGGAATCCTTATTTTTGAAAAGGGTGGCCATTTTCTAATTTGAGATACCTTGGAGGTGGTTCCTATATGCTTGCCACGTGGTGAGATTGTAGCTGCATGATTATCTTTCGTGTAGTGGGTTGCTTGGATGGGGCCCATGGTGAATTATATTACTTGTAGCCTCTATTCCCATGGCCGATTTGTCCAACTGGTCGGATGTTGGAAATCATGTCTTTACTCGTAATTAGAATTGTTTTTGACCTTCAATATTTGAGGGCGAAGTGTTGGATGTTAGGTGCTTAGTCGAGACGAAAGGTTTTGGGGTGCCCAAAATGAGACTGTGTTTTAGCTCCACAAGCTCATGGCTCAATTCTAGTCGAATGTGTTTTTTTTTTTTTTTTTTTTTTTTTTTTGGCACATTCAAAAAATTCTTGTTTTACAAAGTAGCTAGTGCTTTAGATGAGACAACCCAGGCAATTTTAGAGGTGGATCTAGCTATCATTGGAAAGATTTACTTTAGTTTTGTAATTTATTATTTATAAATTGTGCTTAGCGTTATTATGCCAATAGGGAAAAAGAGAATATAATGGTTTTAATAAAATGATTTGGGAGCGTTACAGAAATGAAATGGTAAAAAAAATTTAAATTTTATTTTTGGAGATGTAAAAATATTAAAGTAGTGATAATTTGGGAAGGTAAAGTTAATTTTTTTTCCTAGAGGATAGTAGAGTTTAATCCCGACTAATCTCATACACAAAGCAGCCTCTTCGTCTCAGACACGCGTCGAACGATTAGTGGGAGAGAATAGTCCATCAACGTGATCTTTGTGCTACTAGAATTTGTACTAAACTCAATCATCAAAATTCAAAAGTTCAGGTTAGGGTTTTTTTTTTTTTTTTTTTTAATTTTTTCTGAGCAATAATATAATAAATGGGAGGGAAGAGGGAGGGGGAATAGTAGTTTTATGGCTGCTACTCTCAATATTCAGTATTCCCCACGCAGGCTCAAGCTCAACCCAGCCTACAGCCACGTGGGACCTCTACAAGTAGCCCTGTCGATCGACCACCATACTGTCTGGATCAGATGACTCTTCTTGCCCACGATCTCCGCACTCGCTTACCTTAAAAACTCAACTGGGCAATTTCGTCAACGCAAAAGTAGTGGCACCTCCGAAGTTCAAAGAAACATCAAGGGCAATCCTCGAAGTCCCCGAAACAACCAAAAGTTACTGGGCGATCTCTAATTTATCTACGCTCTTTGTGAGCTCAACGAAAAAAACTATACGCTACAGAGAGACGAATGTCTCTCCTTGCATTCGTGATCCACTGCTAGTGTGACTGTTTGTTTCCCAAAAAAATTTGGATCGTTGACGGAGAATCCGAGATGGATTTGACCGAAACCTTGAGGTCCATCGATTGGCAGCAAGAATCATACCCTGCATATGAGGATTTCACAATCCTTCCTTTCTTTGCTCTGTTCTTCCCCACTGTTCGGTTTTTCCTCGATAGGTTCATTTTCCAGGTACTGTCTCATATATATATATACAAGCTCATAAAGTTCATTTGACTTTTATCTATTTTTGGTCTGCATTGTATTTTGTATGGGTATTACCTCTCTTTTCAATCTATTGGATTATTGAGTATTTTATTTATCAAGTGTTTGATTGACCTAGTTAGGTTTTTCATTTTTATATGATGGGTTGTGCTTAGTTTTGTTCATTTGCATACTTGTTGGATTCAGTGATATGTGGTGAATAAACGTGTAACTTTTGTTATAGTCTTAGAAGCCTGTTTTAACGCTTTTTTGCGACTCCCATTTCGGTAGTTAACCTGTCTTTCTGTTTTCCTTGTTTTGGGTTAGTTCAAGAACTTGATTTAAATGGAATGTTTTCATGGGAACGAGTATCGATTTCTTAGCAGTCTGTAGACTCTGTAACATGGATTGTGTATCTGCTTTGTTCCATGCTTGATGGGCATGGTCACCCTTGTGTGTCTCTTCTGGCCAGCAGTGTGAATATTTCATTGGTCATGGGAGTATTTGTTAAATCACCACTTGTCCCAAAAGCTTAAGCTGATAAGAAGAGGTAAATTTAATCACTTAATCAATACTTTAACACTCCCCCTTACGTGTGGGCTCGGACTTCCTTTTAATAGGTGAGGCCCAACACGTGGAATATTTAATTGAAATTGGAGGTAAATGACGGAGTCAAGGTTCGAACTCAGGACCTTTGGCTCTGATACCATGTTAAATCACCAATTGTCCCAAAAGCTTAAGCTGATAAGAAGAGGTAAATTTAATCACTTAATCAATACTTTAACAGTATTTGTTTTAAAATTCGCATTTAATTGCCTTTGTTAGGGTGTGTTTGGGATTACGATTTCGTAGAAAAAAAATGCGATTTTAAATCAAATCGCAGAAAATGAACCGTTTGGAAACTGCGTTTTTAAAAAATTGCGATTTGAAAACGCAGAAAAGTGCTTATTTAAATCGCAGACAATGGGGTGCTTTTTTGAAAAAGCAGTATTTTAAAAGGCTAACCTGCGATTTTAAAGGCTAAACTGCGATTTTACTAAACGCTTAACTGCGTTTTTAAAAATCACTTTTTTATATCACACATTTTAAAATCACTATTTTTAAATCGCACTTTTTGAAATCGCAAACCCAAACGGACCCTTAGTCTTGCCTTATTATAAAGCCCCTTATTTAGAAAGCGTTTCTAAGTCTTTAAGTAGCTCTGAATTAGGGTGCATTTGGGATTATGATTTCGTAGTGAAAAAATGCGATTTTAAGCCAAATTGCAGAAAATGAACCATTTGAAAACTGCGTTTTTAAAAAATTGCGATTTGAAAATGCAGAAAAGTGCTTATTTAAATCGCAGGCAATGTGATGCTTTTTTGAAAACGCAGTATTTTAAAAGGCTAACCTGCAATTTTAAAGGCCAAACTGCGATTTACCAAACGCTTAACTGCATTTTTAAAAATCACTTTTTTAAATCACACATTTTAAAATTGCTATTTTTAAATCGCACTTTTTGAAATTGCAAACCCAAACAGACCCTTAGTATTACTCCTACAGGGGTCTTGATTAGTAAAGCTAGGTTTTGCTAGTGAGCATATATAGAACTCCTCATATTGATCAATGTGCTTAGTTATTTAGCTTATTCTTGACCTGTAATCTAGGAACGTTGTCTTTCTTTCTTTCTTCTTCTTCTTCTTCTTTTCTTTTTGTAAGTACATTGAACAAGAAACAAGCATGATGTTCTTGGTAAATGGTGTTCGTGGATAGCTCGATGCATTTCTTCTGCGAAATTTTCGGTGTTAGTCATTGGCTCGCCCAACGGCTTTTTTAGTAGCTCTCGAGGCTTGAGGCAAGGGAAGCATTTGTCTCCTCTTTTGTTTGTGTTTGTTATGGAGGCTTTGAATCATATGATTACAGCGGTGGTCAGTGGGGGTTTGTTGGAAGGCTTCAGAGTGGGTAATGCTTATTTCTCGCATCTTTTGTTTGCTGATGACACTTTGATTTTCTGTGATGCTCGTTCCTCCCAGTTGCGGTGTTTGCGGAGTCTCTTTCTCTTATTTGAGGCTGTTTCGGGCTTAAAGGTCAACTTGGCCAAAATCCAATCTAATTCTAGTGGGGAATGTCGTTCAAGTAGGAAGGTTAGCCGACATTTTAGGGTGTGAGGTTGCTTCTTTGCCAGTGAAGTATCTGGGTCTTCATTTGGGGGCTTCCTACAAGTCCACTCGTATTGGGACGGAGTAATCGAGAAGGTTGAAAATTGGTTGGATAGTTGGAAAAGGTTATACCTCTCAAAGGGTGGGAGGGTTACCCTTATCAAGAGTACTCTCTCCAACATACCTACCTATTACTTGTCTCTGATCCCTATTCCGGTGAGTCTTGCTACACGCATTGAGAAGCTACAACGAGATTTTCTTTGGGATGGGCTGGGCGAAGAATTTAAATATCATTTGGTGAGTTGGGCGAAGGTTTGTACCCCAATTTCAGAAGTGGGGTTTGGCATTAGAAATTTGGTGTTGTTCAACTGCGCGTTGTTAGGGTCTTAGGGAAATGGTTATGGCGCTTTGGTATGGAAAGAGATACTTGGTGGAGAGTTGCGGTGGATTCCAAGTATGGTTGTATGTGGGGTGGGTGGTGCTCCCGTGAGATTGTAGGGGCTTTTGGAGTAGGGTTGTGGAAGAACATAAGGAAAGGATAGGAGACCTTTTCCAGATTTATTAGATATGAGGTGGGGGATGGGGGTAGGACTAGATTTTGGCATGATTTGTGGTGTGGAGATACGGTTATGAAAGAAGTTTTTCCTGATCTCTTTGGTATTGCTCGGGTGAAGGATGCGTCAGTGGCTGACAATATGGAGATTTTGGGTAGGTCCGTTCAGTGGAACGTGAGCTTTGTTAGAGAGTCGCATGGTTGGGAAGTAGATGTTTTTGCCTCATTTTTTCAGGTTTTACACTCTACCAGGGTGAATAGAGATCGGGATGACAGCCTTAGATGAGTCTCTTCCAAGAAAGGTGTTTTCAGGGTTAAGTTTTATTTTGGTTCTTTGACTTCTTCTGGAGGAACTCGGTTCCCTTGGAAGAGTATGTGGCGGACTCAAGCACCCCCGAGGGCAGCTTTCTTCACAGCTCTAGGTAAAATCCTTACTATGGACAATCTTAGGAAGAGACACATAATCATTGTTGACAGATGTTGCCTATGCAAGCGAGATCGGGAATCAGTGGACCATATTCTTCTGCATTGTGATGTGGCCTCCGCTCTGTGGAACAACATCTTCTCTCGCTTTGGTATTTCTTGGGTCATGCCTAGGAGAGTGCTAGACCTTGTTGCCTGTTGGTGGAAGTCTAGAAGATCAATGAGCGCTACAACATGGAAGATGGTGCCTATCTGCATTTTTTGGTGTATTTGGAGAGAAAGAAACCTTAGGTGTTTTGAGAACCTAGAGAGCTCCCTAGAGGAGGTGTTAGAGTCGTTTCTCCATATGCTGTATCTCTGGTTGATGGCTTTTTTGTCCTTTTATCTATCAGCTTTGCTGATTTTCTTGTTTCTTTTATTGTTAGGTTTTCCTGTTGTATACTTTCAGTGTACTCAGGGGCGCATTACGCTTTCAATAAGACTAAATTTACTTATTAAAAAAAAAAACAAGAAACAAGCAACTAACAAGCTTAAAGCATAAATAAACTATAAAGTAGCTAACAACTTAATAATCTAATAGGAGGTGGGTCTTTCCCACTTACAATAGGGACTGAGGGAGGGGGTGGAGGAGTAGTAGGAATGTGGCCAGAAAAAGATCTGGTTGTGGCCCAATGTGCTACTGAGTGGTCACAGAAGTCTGCATTTTTATTGACTTTTTTAGCACTCCAGGAGATGGAGACTAGAAGGGAGTCGATGATATCGTAAATGATAGATGTGATGCGCCAATCAAGAAGATTCGGGGGATTTTGCAGAGATAGAATAACCACTTGAGAGATTTGCACTTACTTATCAAAAAAAGAATAACCACTTGAGAGTCACATTCTATGGTACATTTCTCAAGCTTAAGAGAAGTAGCAAGAGAAATTGCTAGATGCGCAGCTAAGGCTTCACCATAATTTGGCAAACAGGGAGAATTAATTTGGGAGATCATACTAACGATGACCCCGGTGATTTCGACAAACCGCTGCTTGTGCTGAAAAAGTATCCCGGATTGCCGTGTCAAAATTGATTTTGAAGCCAGGACTTGTAGGAGGTAGCCAGTGTTCCATTGGAGTTGGGATTTGATGCCAAGCTGTGAAGTGTTTCATAGAAATCTTGTCGATATGCTGAGAGACTTGAACAACATCAAAGGAGAGAGCATCATGAAAGGGTTTATTTCGGTAATGCCACAAAAGATCACATGACACAGTTGCAAAAATTTGAAACTTATGGTGATTAGTTATAGAGATTCCTAGAGATGTTGGGGAGATAATCAGCTTGACCCAGTCCACCATATTAGAGAAATTAAGAGCCGTAGAATCCAAGGGCCAAGGGGAGTTGCGCCATACTACCCAGGCAAATGTGCAATTGAAGAGTAAATGCTGAAGAGAGTCCAACACTGATTTACAAAGTGGGCATTCAGTCGAGATATAGGATGGAAAAATGGCATTTAATCGGGCCATAGTAGGAAGAATATTCCAAGCAATTTTCCAGAGGAAATTCCTAAGCCGATCATTGAGGTTAAGCTTCTGTATAGATTTCCAAAAACCCAATGAAACAGTAGGGCTACATACTGGCAGGTTTGATTGAGTAAGTGTAAGATATCCTGAACTGATGGAGAACTTACCAGAGCTAGATGGAGTCCAGATGTAGTGAGGGTTTGGATCATTCAATATCTGCCGATTAAGAATCTCTCTAGCACTAAAGTTATCAAAAATGGAGTGAACAACCGTAGGGATCCATTGCAAGGTGTCTGAGGAAATCAAGTCTGAAATAAGCAGGGAAGGTTGATTGAGATTGTTTGGAAATTTAGGGGAAGGTTTGAAGAAAGGGATAAAGGGGATCCAAGAGGTTGACCAGATTGGGAGATGTGAGGTCGTCGAGACTTGGAGACAAGCATTAGCTAGTAGAAGTGGCTTATTCTTTTGAATACCATTCCAGATCATGGATGCATTTGGGGATGTAGAGATTGAGAAAAAATCACCATAGTTGATATATTTCTCTCTGAGGTGTCGGACCCAAAGACAATCCACATTTGAGACAATCTTCCATCCAAGTTTGGCAACAAGAGCCAGATTGATTTCTTTCATAAGACGAAAACCCATTCCCGCTAGACTGCGGGGAGTACACATTGAGCTCTAGGATTTGAGATATAGATTCTTTGATTTACCTTTTGGAAAACCCACCAAAAGTCTTTAAATGATTTATCCAGTGCTGTGCAAATTAAATCTGGAAGAAGGAAGGAACTCATAGTATAAGAGGGAATGGTAACTGTAGTGGCTTTGATAAGTATCACTCTTCCAGCTTGAGAGAGTTTTTGCTCACCAACCATCAATTTTCCCTAGGACCTTAGTCAGAATAGGCTGAAAATCTTTATTTTTTGATCTACCAATAATAAGAGGAAGTCCAAGGTAGTAAGGAGTAGATGATGAAGGCTTAAAAGGAATGATACTTGTGATGCTAGAGATAGATGGGGAGTTGGTATTTTTGCTGAAGAGGATAGAGGATTTGGAATCATTCATAGCTTGTCCAGACCATCTGCAGTAAGAGTCCAGACATGACTTGATAGTAGAAGCTTCAGTAGAGGTAGCCTTTGCAAAAATAATAAGATCATCAGCAAAGAGAAGATGTGTAATTGGGGGGACAGTTCCTAGCAATCTTAATACCTTGAGAAGTCCAATAGATTCTTGTTGATGAAGAAGCCGAGACATATCTGTGCCAAGAATAAATAAGAAAGGAGATAAGAGGGTCTCCTTGGCGAAGTCCTCTAGCTGGAGTAAATAACCCGAACGGGCTGCCATTGATTAAGATGGAGAAAGATGTAGAGGTAACACAAACCCAAATCCAGTTAATCCATGTAGGGTGGAAGCCCAATTTACTCAAGATGGCTAAGAGGAAAGACTATTCCATATGATCAAAAGCTATTTCCATATCAATCTTAACAACCATAAGCCCTCCACGACCTTTCTTTGATTTGATTGAATGGAGCAATTCATGGGCCAAAATAGAATTATCTTGAATATTTTTGGAAGGAACAAAAGCAAATTGATATGGAGAGATAAAGAGATGGAGCAAACCTTTGAAGCGATTAGCCAGAACTTTTAATATTATCTTGTAGATGATATTGCAGAGGCTAATAGGTCAGAAATGATTGACAGAGAACAGCCCCAATTGCTTGGGAACCAGAGTAATAAAGGCGTGATTTTGTTCTTTCTGAAGATGGTTTGTCGTAAAGAAATCCAAACACATTTTAGAACTACATGCTTTACTATATCCCAATATTTCTTATAGAAAAGAGCTGTGAAGCCGTTCGGGCTTGGTGCCTTGGTGGATCCAATGCTCGAGAGGGCTGTGAAAATTTCCTATTCTGATGGGATGGAACATAGTGCTAAGTTCTCTTCAGTTGAGATGGAGTTATCAAATAAATTCAGCAAGTCATTCTCAATAACAGGCAATGAAGATGAGAACAAAGAGCTAAAATGATTTGTAAAGCAACTTCCAATTGTGGCACGATCAGAGATCCAGGCTCCAGAGGGGAGCTTAAGAGAGTTGATAGTATTTCTCCTCCGTTTAATCAGAGTGGACGTATGAAAGAACTTAGTATTTAAGTCCTTGCAAGTAAGCCAGGTTTCTCTGGATTTATTTTTCCAAAGAGTTTCTTCTTGTGGAAAGAGTTCAGTCAAGTCTTGTTTGAGTGATACTTTTGCTTGAAAAGATTGATCAGAGACAATGGATTGTTGTATGATATCTAGTTGTCTTGTCAGAGAAGAAATCATCGTTTGTATATGGCCAAAGTGAAGCTTATTCCAATTTTTGAGAGCATATTTCATGGCCTTAAACTTCTTGGCTAGAGTAAAAGCTGGGGAACCAGCAAAGTAAGAGCTCCTGGCAGAGGAGATAATATTCCTGCAAGAGGGATCTTTTGTCCAGAATTCCTCAAACCTAAAAGGTCGGGGCAGGTTATTTAATGAAGTAACAATATTTAATAATAAAGGATTGTGGTCAGAGGTGATGGCAGGGAGATGTTGTACAGCAAAGGATGGAAATAGATGGATCCACTGAGTGGAGGCTAAGCCCCTATCTAATCTTTCTTTGATGAGGTGAACATTATCTCTGTTATTTGACCAAGTAAGGGATTACCATAGAATCCTAAGTCAACCATATCATTATTATTTATAAACAAATGGAAGGGATCAGAGGATAAGCATGCAAAGGGACGCCCACCAGTTTTTTTAAGATTGGTCAATTATCATGTTGAAGTCTCCTATACATAACCAAGCTCCATTATGATTTTCACCAATAGTTGAGAGAGATTCCCAAAAAGTGCTTTTATTTTTTCGATACGGGGGTCCATATATACAAGACAGCATCCAGGGTTTATCAGGAGGATCAGAGTAGCACCAAGCATTTATTATATTAACACCGGTAAGAAAGCATACAAAATCCACACCATTGCGCCATGCCAACAAAAGACCTCATTTGGAACCAGAAGGAGGGACATGGGACATCAAGAAAATAAAAAAAAAAAAAAAAAAAAACCCAAATTGTTCATAAGCACAGTAGTAACAGCAGGTGATGCCTTAGTTTCAGACAAGACAATTACATCAGGAGATAGCTTTCTAACATTGACCCTTAAGCTACAAACTGCATAGGCACATGTCAACCCTCGGCAGTTCCAAGATAGCAGCTTCATGGTGGTGGAGGTGGCCCAGATTGGCTCACCTCCGTAGGTGCATTGGAAGACAAGGTTTGGACCTCCTGAGAAGTATCATTCATAACAGCTGGATTGAAAAGTTTGCGCCCTCTAGTAGACCTGAAGAACTGGCGGGAAAGGAGGGAGGATCTGCCATTAGTGCCTTGGTGGTTGTGACCATTTGTAGAGGAGGCGGGGACCTGTTAAGTTGCCTGTCCAAAAAGCCAGAAGTTGAGCTACTGTGAAAAAATGCCAGTGGTTGAGTAGGAAGTCCAGATTTGAAAGGGATTATCGGCCTGTAGAGGGAGGTAGTAAGCGGTTCCATAGGAGTGGCTGAGTGTTTCAGAGCAGTCAAAGATAGAGCTGCCATTTCCAGTTGGGATGGAGAATCTGATAGAGATTTCCTTGACATTTTTGGCTTCCTCAGAAAAGCAATGGGTTCTGTATCGTCATTATGGGGAGGTCTTTTTCTGTTAATGAAATCCAGGGGAATATCAGGGGATAGAGGAGGGGATGGTGCTGTAGGAGGGGAAGAAGGTTGACTTGGAGAAGATTCAGGCTTTGGAAAATAAGTATGGAATCGGGAAAGAATGGGCTGATTTCCGGATGCAAGGGGGTGGAGGGGTTGGGCTGAGGGGAGAGGGTGGGCTTTAGGGGAGTAGGAGGGTTTGACTAGATTGATAGGGCCGGCTTTAATGAGAGGGTAGACATTGGGCTTGAGGGAGGCGCCAGCCCACTGAGAGAGGAAGTCTTGGAAGTGGGCTGGGTGAGCGATTTCTAATGTACTCAGGTCGGATTGGATATGGGTTAAGGCCTGGTTTGGAGAGTAAAAATATTGGATATGAAAAATCAGCGGCATTTATGAGAGGATAAGGAGTAGGCAAAAATGTGGGCTGCGTGGTCAACGGATGTGACTTACCTTTATCAGATGGTAAGGGCAGTGTCGGATTCGGTGTGGGAGGATACCATGCAGGTTCAGACGTGTCCATCTGGGATTTGTCGAGATTGAGTGAGGGAGGCATCAGAGCAACGCGTCGAGAGTAGCCTGCTGAAGTTGAGATATTTGGTGGGGGAGCTGCCACGTGTTGAGAAAAGGAAGCCCTGACCATCTGGTTGGAGACTCCACCACCATAGCCGGGATCGGAAGTTACAGGACTTGCCGAAGAAGAAGATTCGCCGGACTTTGCTCCAGGTGCATAAGTTTCGGGTATACCAGCTGAAACCATGCGAGGGCTGGAGGAGGCCACCGCCTTGAGAGAAATTCCAAAATTTGCCAGTGGAAGAGGAGAAGATGCAGTAGGGCAGCTAATTTTTTTTGTGACCAATAAGACCACACAGATTGCAGTAATCGGCTAGCCGTTCATATTTGAAGCTTACCCAGAGAGGTTCCTTCCCAGAGCGAGGAATATGGAAACCAGGGGTCAGCGGTAGTGAAGGATTTAGTTTTACCCAGAGACGAAGATGCTGTCGACAAATCAGTCCAGAGACATCTTGGCTCTCCACCTCTAGCAGATTTCTGAGTGCTTTCCCAATTCAAATGGCATTCCAGAGAGTCATATTTTGCATGGGAAGACCATGCACCTGAATCCAAAATGGGCATAGGTGTAGATCAAATTCCTCAAGGGCTAGGTCAGGCGAGCAGGGTTGAAGAAAGAGGAGAGAGCCCCGGATATTCCAAGGCCCTTGTTGAAGAATACGATCCACATGGCTCTGAAGGGGAACAGCAAAGAGGGACTTGTTTGGAGCTAGTGTTTCAACAGTCAACGGAGAGGCAAAGTTCCAAGCTGACGCCAAAGTAGCCAGAACCAGTTGTGTATGGAGTGGTTTGAGGGTGAGGAGCTTACCAATGAGAGCAAAGTTTTCCTGGTTTGGCGGAGCTTCATTGACCACGTCCAATTGTTCTGGAGAGTCCCAGCCAAGTGCTTCAGTTTCTTCAATTAGGGCTTGGAGATCAAATTGAGAGTTATCCATGTTAATGATAAACGGGAAGTACAGAAGGAAGGAATGGTGTTTTGGAGTAGTGATTTACTAGTCAGGAAGGATCAATCCAAGGAGGAATGATAGGGGGAGCTCAGAGAACAAGAGCGAAGGGTTTTGTTTTCAGGAGAGAGAACGGAGTGTTGGGCACAACATTTAACCCAAACCCAAAAAAAATTATTATTCTAGGAACGTTGTCATTGACAGATTAAACATGATTTTCCCTATTGTTCTTCCACTTTTACAGCACCATTGTTTTTTTTGATAAGTAATAATTTCATTAAAAAGCTCAAAGGGGCGCAACCCTAGTACGCAGCCGCGTGGTGAGCACAAAGCGAACTATTCTTTCGCCTTTTACAGCACCATTGTATATGCTTCTGTTTGAAAATCCACTTCTTGATTATGCTAAAGGCTGCTCTATATGTACTGCTTGTTCAGCTATACTGTATACTAGAAAGATCTGCTAAATTTTGACAGTGTATGCACTGAAGTACTGAACAGTTGGTATTAATTTTCTTTCAGATAGGAATGTGATAGGTCATACTTATGCTGTGATGAAATAGGCCAAATGGAGCACTAGGCTATTTCGAATGGTAAATATTTCTCAGAACATAGAGTGTGATACAAACCCATGTTTGAATTGAAATTGAGATACTGCTGCAAGTTCTTCCCCTCTGAATCTTACTAGTCTTTGCTCATGCTTGAGCTAACCTTGGCCATTGTTTTCTAACTCACCTCATCCAGTTCATGCCACGAAATTGTAAAAGCTGGTACATGGCTCTATTGCATTTTTACGAGTTTGAGAACTAATACTTAGAAAACAACAAAAGTGGGTGCATAGTTCCATGTTCCATTGCTTCGATTCCTCATTTTAACTTTCTTTTTATTCTTTCTCCAAATCATAGTGACAAATATAATCATATTAAGGAATTGTGAATGTTTACTGCTTTTGCTCCGTTGGTATTTTTCTTGTTTCTTTTTCCTCTCAGATATTTTCTTTCCCTTCCTTTTGCCTGAGATTTATTTATTTATTTAGTTTTTGGTCTCTGCAATGAATCTGTATATTGTAGAAACTGGCCAGTCGATTGATTTTTGGAAAGGGGGATGAGATGCTAGATGTTGAGACAAGCGAGAGAAGGAAGAAGATAAGAAAATTTAAAGAGTCAGCATGGAAATGCATTTATTATCTTTCAGCAGAGCTTCTTGCTTTATATGTAACTCATAATGAGCCTTGGTTTGCTAACACAAGATACTTTTGGGTGGGACCGGGACATCAGGTTTGGCCTGACCAACAAATTAAGTAAGATTTCCCAAGTATATAAAAAAAAAATTTGGTTCTTTGATGTAACATCGACATTGGCTTAGCTCTATCCATGCATTCATTTGTAATTTAAACCAAAGAAGGATATCTGTTTTGTTTACTCAATACTGACTGATTAATGACTTTCAGGTTGAAATTGAAGGGATTGTATATGTTTACGGCTGGATTTTATACATACTCCATATTTGCTTTGATTTTCTGGGAAACAAGGCGTTCGGACTTTGGGGTGTCCATGAGTCATCATGTTGCAACCCTCATTCTCATTGTGCTATCTTACATTTTTAGGTATGTTTTGATGTAGTGCTGTTTGTAGCTTGGTCATCTACTGTTAATCACAATTCCAAGCAAGCAAGTGTACTACCAACTTATCTATAGAAATTATTAGGGTTGTCTTCATTTGAAGTCATAAGTGTGTTATCCCTCTTGCCCATGTAGAAAAAAACATATGGCTCTGAGTGCGTGCAATGATTCAAATATCTGGGATATTTAGGTTTTATACAATAACCTGTTTCTCTCCTATTTCTTGCAGGTTTGCCCGTGTTGGGTCAGTTGTTTTGGCTCTTCATGATGCTAGTGATGTATTTCTGGAGGTAGGGAAGATGTCCAAATACAGTGGTGCTGAAAAGATAGCTAGCTTTGCATTTGTTCTGTTTGTTTTGTCCTGGATCTTACTGCGCCTTATTTACTACCCGTTCTGGGTCCTATGGAGTACTAGGTTTGTATAATTTAATTTCTATCTTATATTAGCTATTGAACTTGTTTACTTTTTTGCAGCTTATATGTATTTTTCTTCGGCTTGGGTCTTAGATCAAGTGGTCCAGGTCAACCCAGTATCTTAAATAATTTTTTTTTATGGACCTTGATAATGTTACAAAGAGTGAGTGGCCGCCAAGAATTGAACCTGTGCACTTTCACTTAATGGCCTCAAAGGCTGAGACTTTTATTATTACACTAGGCAAGGCCCCTTCTGAAAGAGAAAAAAATGAATGATATTGTATTCTTGACTTCTCCAAAAAAAATCAATAGATAAATACTGTTGCTAAAGAATAGTGCTTCAAAATTTATCATTTAGCTTTTGTATTTTTTTTAATTTTAATTTTTGGATTTCTTTTCTCCCTTTAATGCAGCTATGAAGTTCTACTGACCTTGGACAAGGAAAAACACACAGCTGCTGGACCAATTTATTATTATGTGTTCAATACTCTTCTATTCTGCTTGCTTGTTCTTCATATTTATTGGTGGGTGTTGATGTACCGGATGCTTGTTAAGCAAATCCAAGCGAGAGGCCGGCTTAGTGAAGATGTTCGATCTGGTGAGTGAAATCTATGTTCCTTAAGTAGTTGTGTCAAATTAACATATACACATTAACAATTGTAGCATGTGGACAGGTATAAAACAACACTGAATTCTAGTAGGGAATTTTTCAGAGGGATATGAGGATCCACCTTTAATGTCAGCTGTCTTTATCTGGATATAAAAATCACTATGCATGTAGGAGGATCTATTATTTTCAGTAATTGGAAAAGAATCTTCTTTATTGCACTCTCTACACGGGCATAGTAGCGAGCTGACTTCTGAGATTCAGATTCGGTTATTCACGTTATAAGGGGTTGGGTCATTAGTACAATAATATCCTACGGAGCTAACTCTTCCATGGATTAAAGGGGACTCAGTTTTATTTTTATTTTTTCTTTCTCTATTACTCAGTCTGATAAAGCGCTATGTATTATAATAAACGTGAGTATGAAATGTTGGAGATTGTTGAAGTCAAATCACTCTGTTGAGGTTGTCATACAAGGGGAAATAAACTAATCATGCCTTTTTTCTAGCTATTGTTCATAATATTTTGCATAATATCAGAA
Organism: Alnus glutinosa; assembly: GCF_958979055.1. Lineage (NCBI taxonomy): Eukaryota > Viridiplantae > Streptophyta > Magnoliopsida > Fagales > Betulaceae > Alnus > Alnus glutinosa. The sequence continues at coordinate 7,867,925 of NC_084886.1, read as the reverse complement.
ATTTCTAGAACTAGTTGAAAAGTTGGGATTTCATCTAACATTCATTACGCAGAATGGTAGACTTCTGCATTTATCTATGTTCGTCTTATAACCCCTCATATGTGATTAAAATGAGAGTTAGGAACAAAGTTTAGATTTGTTTAAGTGCATTGATTTTTGGTGAACTTCTTGTATTCATTCACATCTGTTGCTTGATACATCTTCTATTTTACCGTTATTTTTCAACGAACTTGACTCTTTGAACCTAACCTAAGTCTTGCTCTTATTTTTACTATTTTATGAATGCATAATAACCTGATTATAAAATATGTTTGGTTATTTTTATTTATTTTTCTTTTTGGCAGATTCTGAAGATGAAGATGAGCATGAAGATTGACCAAGAAACAAAATTTATGGCCCCTATGTAATGATCATTGCAAAGGTAATCTGGTAATTGGGAGAAGCCATTTTGATGCTCCATGGAAGAAACCAAATGACTTTAGTGTTTTCTCAAAGAACTAGTCCACAGATGTGGTTTGAATTCGAGTCACCATTATTATCAATAAATTTTTATTGAAGTTGCTTTTCAAATATCTAAAGTGATCCGTATTTTGAGCAAGTGATGCTAAAAACAAATTGATGCATAAAATGCGGCAAGAAACATCTGTTCTCAAAATGCTTATGTAAAACACAATGGGAGAATTTTACTTGCGTGGGAGGTCCAAATACTTACTGCAGATGCTCTTTTTCTTTTATAAGTTTTTTTCTTTTTACTTCTTTTTTGGGGCAGGGGAGGAGTGGGGTTGTTTGAGCGTGTCTCGTTGTACATGCATTATCTGTAGTCCCCTTCTTACTTCTGTTGAAAGAGATTCTTTCCTGCCATTTCTCATGCAGATGAGAATGGCGTTACATCTACATCTGATATGTTCTTTCTTCTGAATTGAGAAACTTGTTGCTGGAGAACTCCCTTAAAATTGAAAGGGTTGCATATCAATATGAAATCAGATATGGAAAGCAGGTTTTAGAGGGTAGCAATTGGTGACAAGTTTCATTTTGTCTGAGATTTTGGCCTATGCAACTTGCCACCTTACGTTCAAGTTCGCTGGCTGGGAAATGATTTATTGTACGGAAGTTAACAGCTCCTTGAAAGTTTCATAGATGTACTGAAAGACTTGATCCTGCTGAGTTGAGAAATTCTAGTTTGCCTTTGATCATTTTCATGAACCTTGTTGTGACCCTTTCTTTTACCTTACTGTAGTCTGATGTGTCCATGGGCAAGTAAATATTTTAGTGATGAGTTGCTTGGTTGCTGGTGTAAGCCGACATACAAGTTTCTTCAATATTGTTTTTCATGCATATTAATGAAGAAAACACTTTCTCCTTGTGAGTTTGCATTTTGGCTAATTGGTTGGTGGCAATTTACAGGAAATGCTCTTATTTTGTACCAATTCTGTTTTGGAAAGAACTTTAATTCATTTGATCACTTTTTGTATGGAGGGCTTTTAGTGGCCATGGGATTTGAACCTTTTTATTGCATTTCGATATAGTTGATATACATTGCTCATGGCCAGGAAGGAGTCTGATCTGTACATTTGAGTCCAGGAAAAGATAACAAGACTTGGTCCTTACTGTCTAGTAGAGAGTTATCTTTCAGAGGGTGAATAGATGCATCGAATTGTTTAAGATGCTTTATTTTTATCTTCTGCTTTTCATCACCAAATTAAAACAGCAGGTTCAACTGCATCATTCTATATTGTCATAATTGAATACAAATCATGCCTCCTTCAGACTCTTTAAGGATCAAAGTTAATCACTTGATTTCTAAAGTGATTTCGATTTCTAAAAGGGAAGTGGCCCGGGTCGGGTTAATTAAGAGTAATATTGAACCTTTAAAAATAAATAAATCATGGACTAAATTGAAAAAAAAAAAAAAAAATTCAATAATTCCACTGGGGGGCCACTTGAGCCTGGGGCCTGATTTATAGCAGTTAGATTTGAGACCCGAAGATTTCATGGTTCAAGCACGTAAATCCTGTTGAATTGCCCTTGTCTGAATATGACAAAGTCAAATTCAAATTCACGTGAAACGTATCCTAATCTTGCACTTCATGAACACGACGTACTCTAACATCTTTTATCTCGTTCTGGATTATCTCCTGTAGAAAGCAGGCAAGAATATGAGAAATTAAGCATATGAATGCTTGTTTTTGAAGAAAGGTTGGACGTAACGTGAAATTTGATGGCCTAGGTTTTCGTAACGAACAATGGAATAGAAATTTAATATGGAAAGCAATAATTATCAGACAGTGACATCTGCTGAAAATTGCAGACTTGATCAATTTCTTTAAAAAATAAAAATAATAATAAAAAACATATGATTAAACTGCCATGTATAAAGAATGATGATCAAATCTAATCTGTTAAAATTAGACCATCGATCCAACCAGCTTTTAAGAGTTGAAGCAGTAAATTAACAGCTGCTTTCCGTTTGGTGACTTGCCCCAATGTTTGAAGTTACTTTTGGTTTTGGGAGTCCCACCAACCGGAACGATATTAGTTGCATCCTCTCTTGACTTCAGACTTCTCCATACAAAATACTCAAGCGGCCATGCATGGAAAAAAGCAAGCAGCTCTCCACTCTCCACTTTATGTGTATATATATATATATATCTCTGATCAGTCTCACCCATCTCTCCCACTCTCGATCTCCGCCAATTACTCAAGAAAATGGCACTTTTCCTTCGTTCAAAGCTCCTTCATCATCTGCAGCCATTCGTGCTTCTTGTTTTCTTCAGTTTCGGAGCCTCTAGATTGCATGCAAGTCCTCCTCCTCTAACGTTGGATTACTATGCATCTACTTGTCCAACTGTGCTCGAAACTGTCAGGAAAGAATTAGAATGTGAAGTCCAATCTGATCCACGTAATGCGGCCTTGATCCTTCGATTACATTTCCACGACTGTTTCGTTCAGGTACGTATATATATGGTAGCTAGACATCTATCTCTTCTATATATTCCAATTACATTCCAAGCTACATGCATGTCTGAAAGCTATATTCGTAAAAGCATCTCCAGCAGTAGTTTTACATAATCAATGCAGCAGTAGGGAAAGAGGGGAGGGAAAAAAAAAAAAAAAAAGACTATATAAACGTTCCCTCTAGCAAAATAGATGGAGATGCTCTGTTTTGAATCATCTGTTTGAGGGATCAATAATATAGCTATTATGAACCATATGAAGAATCTGCTAGCTTGTTTTCTAAAAACTATTGCATGAATGGCTAAAACCGATTAGAACTCCTAGCCAAATTAGTAAGATAAACAAGGAGGTGAACAATTTTGTGAGTCGTCGCTGAGGTGAGTTTTATTTCTTATTTTTTAGGGATAACTTCACAAAACGGTATCGAACTATCGGTTTTTTTGAAAAATGGGTACTGAACTATCAAACATCTCAAACTAGGGTTTTCAAGTTTTCAAACGTCTCACTTAAGGGTACTTTGTTAGGATTTGTTGTTAAATCTTGCCAAAATTCTCAAAATACCCATGTATTTATTTTTTTATAAAAATTTTCAAAGATTCAGGTATGTGTATTTTTGTAAATTCCGTTTAATTCTGATCAAAACCTAAATCTTAGCATTTTTTTTTCTTTTCTTTTTTTTTTTTTTAAAAAAAAAATGGGTATGTTCAGAATTTTGAGAGGACTTAACAGCAAATCCTTACGGAGTATCCTTAAGTGAGACATTTGGAAACTTAGATATCCTACTTTGAGACGTTTGATAATTCAATATATATATTTTTTTCAAAATGGCTGATAATTTAATACCCTTTTACGAAGTTATTCCTATTTTTTATATAACATCATTGACGACTATTGTCGTCGCTAATAGCTTCTCACGGCTATAACAAAATTCCCACCAAGTTATTTGTGATGGCATATTAACGACGATATTTTTGTGATTCTTTTTTCTTCTTTTTTTTTTTTCCTGAAATTAGCGACAGTCATAAAAGTCATCGCTAATGGCCAAATTTCTTGCAATGAAAGTAAGAAAAACAAGGAGGTAAACAATTTTGATAATTGGGGTATTTTATAAATGGGCAGGGATGCGATGGATCAATTTTGCTGGATGACACAATTACGTTAGAGGGGGAGAAGAAAGCTTCCGCCAACCAAAACTCTTTAAAAGGTTTCAAAATTGTTGATAGGATAAAGAACGAGCTCGAATCAGAATGCCCCGGGATTGTATCTTGTGCAGATATTCTCACCATTGCTGCAAGGGATGCTGTCATTCTGGTACGAAGAAAATGCTCAAATATTGGAGCTAATTCTCGATCTGTTTCCTTAACTGATCGTAAAAGTCTCGTAATTTCTTTTCATTGTTTGCCAGGTTGGTGGACCTTATTGGGATGTTCCTCTTGGAAGAAAGGATTCTACAACTGCAAGCCGTGCACTGTCGGACTCGAATCTTCCTACACCAGATGAAAACCTGCTCTCTGTCATTTCCAAGTTTCTTTATCAAGGCCTCTCAGTCACAGACATGGTGGCTCTGGCAGGTGCGCCCCTCTGCATGCATGCATGTTGCGTGTCTAGTCAATGTTCAAAAGTCTCTGATACCATTTTTGAAAAGATAATCAAATTGAAAATAAAGACAATAGCGAAAATAAAAGAAAATAGAGACAATGATTTTATCTATAACCTATGTCTACAAAATAAAGCTCTAAGAGCTGCATTTCGTTCTTATTCAATTGATGAATTTGCAATACAAAAGGCTGGTGTTTGTGCTTATAATCAACAGTATATATGCTGCAGGGGCACACACTATAGGCATGGCACGCTGTTCGAGTTTCCGATCAAGGATTTATGGAGACTTTGCAGCAACTTCAGGGCATGATCCTGTCTCTGAGTCACACCTCAACAGCTTGAAATCCATTTGCCCGTCTACGGGGGCAGACAATAACATATCAGCCATGGACTATGAAACTCCTAATCTTTTTGACAATTCCTTCTACCAGATACTGTTGAAAGGAGAGGGATTGCTCAATTCTGACCAAGCAATGTATTCGAGTGTGTTTGGGGTTGAAACAAAGGAGCTCGTGCGAAAATATGCAGCAGATCCGATTGCTTTCTTCCAGCAGTTCTCTGATTCGATGGTGAAAATGGGAAATATTACAAACCCAGATAGCTTTATCACCGGAGAAGTTAGGAGAAATTGCAGATTTGTCAACACTTGAGCTACCTACAACCCCACATTGCATAAAAAGCTGGGATATATAAAATAAACATATATAAATATATGTTATACTATAGAAATTGTTGTCTGTTTATTTTGTTTATTAAATATAATATGTATTTCTCCTATGTCTCAGCTAGTTTATGCAGTGTCAATGTACAACATATATCGATCGCAGAAGAAACTTTTCGTGAACCAAATTGTAAAAGCTCCATCACAGAAAGTTAATTATTCATATGGCGGCCATGATTATATATATATATATATATATATTCTTCGATCTCTTTTCAGCCATTACCGCACATAAAGCATCATTTTTTAATTTTTTTGTTTAAAGCGAATGCAATGGTAACCATGTGATGCAACAGACATATATTGTCCATTTTAGCATTCTTTTATATATGGTGAAGGACTCTCTTGCTTGCGTGCAAGAACTAATTAAGAAGAGTTACTTCTTCGTGGGAAATTTACTTTTCGTGCTTGAAATCACCTCTTTTAACTTCGGGTTTTTTGACGTCGAGGAGAACTAAGATTGTTCTAACAGCGTATGATAGTATCAAAAGTTAAGATTTGAAAATACAGGAAGGAATGCTAAAAAATTGAATTCAAAAATAGTACAGATCTAGCTGCCATTATATTGGCTAAGTTTGAGTATTTTTAAGTAAAATACTTAGAGAAAAAGAAATAAATAAAAATACAAAAAATAATCCTAAACTTGGAGGCAAAGCAGAATTCTTGTAGACAAAGAAAAAAGATATTATTCTAAAAATGATATTCTTCAAATATTTTGTATGCATGATTCTTTATATTCTTGTCTTTATCTTATTCAAAAAAATTATATTCAAATCTTATGCATGATTTTCTCTCGCATCAGTTTTTCGGTACTTTGCTCAATTGGGACTGCCTCCATAGTGACGAAATATATGTATATGTAAACATGTAGAAATTTGTGATGAAATATAAAACGGGAGAAAAGTAGCGGAAGTAAGAGAGAAAAGAGAAGAAATTTTTGAAGTGCGACGGAGATCAGAGATTTAAAGATCGAGGGGAATGTATATATAGTTTTTTTTTTTTTTTTTTTTTCTGCTGTTTGTATCTAATTTATCTGTGTAGAAGTCTACATGATTACATAAAAAACTGCTAATTACAAGTTTTGAAAAATCATATTTTAGCGTTATAATCTAATTTGGTGGTACAGTGAACTCGTGCTTCCATGGGCTCTATTTCATCACAATTTTGCTCCAGCTCTTGGTCAACTAGCTCAGGAAACTGTTCATATATATATATATATATATATATATATATATATATATATATGAGTAATGATTGAGTACCACACAAAGATACAACTTTTCACCACCTTACCTATGTGGCAAGGTGGTCCCCTACCTTAATTTATTTTTAAAAAATAAAAAAATTCAAAAAGTAGTGGGGGACCACCTTGCCATATAGGCAAGATGATGAAAAGTTGTATCTTTGGGTGGCATTCAATCATTACTCTATATATATATATTCTTGTACATTTTGTTGACCTATAATATTCAAATTAAAGCTATACTTCAAATAAATAATTTGAAGCAAATTCATTGAAATCTGAGACACTATTTGACTTAAGAATTTTATTCAACTCAACCAATCAAGCGTGCATATATATGTTTTTATTCAACTCATTTCTATATGATTAGTTGGTGCTAATTAATTAGGGATAATTGCACCGTTGGTCCCTATGGTATGCTATAATTATTTTTTCACTCCCTATGGTTTAAAAAGTTCATGAGAAGTCCTTGTGGTATGCAATAATTACGTTTTACTCCCTGAATCGATTTTCCGTCCACCATTTTGACGGAATCTGTTAACCCTACACGTCAGTGCCACGTGTCGCCAATAAGATGGCGACACGTGTTCATCTTAATAAAAAATAAATAAATAAACATTTTAAAAAATTTAAAAAAAAAAAAAAGAAAAAAAAAGGGCAGCCAACCACCCCTTGAGGGGTGGCCGCGCGCCACCCCCAATGGCTGCCGGGGTGGCTGGCCTGCCCTTTTTTTTAAAAAAAAAAAATAAGTTTATTTTTTTTAAAAAAAATAAATTTATATTTATTTATTAAAATTGACACGTGTCGCCATTTTATTGGTGCTAATTAATTAATGCATGCTTTGTTATAAAAATATATGTTTTACAAACCGCAAGCATCTATTCCTGGTTGTGTTTTTGCTTCCACCAAGCAATAGGTAATGCAATATTTGAAATCTGATCTAGTATCCCCGAAGGCCGACTCTTTAATTAGAAGCATAAAGAAAAATCAGGTCACTGTAATTGCAAGAAACTGTTCATGGAAAATTACATTTAAATTTCAACATTAAGCCATAGGGGTTATGCCAATATATATATATATATTAATTCAATCATGAATATGAAACGAATGTCAAAAGCGAGACATTTGCAAGATATAAGCGTAATTAAGAAAATTAGGTTTTACCCTATGTTTGTTTTCTGATTTAATATTTATTTATTTATTTATTTTTGACAAAAAGGGACTACACTTTTGCAAAAGTCAGAGTGATGCAGGGTAGTTTATAGGCAGATTAGTTCTACTAAAACGATCATATCTTGTGATTACAATATCGTATGAAGACAATCTTTGTGGCATTGTAAATCTTAAACAAAGTTATATTTTATGAATATTTTTCAATTTTAACATTTACTAGGACAAAACGGGTCATTAATGGAAGTTCAACAATCTGGTTTGGAAAGCTCAGGCGAAGTGCTGGTCAATTCCCGTTTGACTCAAGTGTTGCATTGCGTGTCTTGTCTAAACTAGAATTTATGTCGTTCGAACGAGCACAAGGCAGTAGCATCCAATCGCTACAATGGTCGAGAGGGTTAGACCAGTGAAGTATTTCCAATCGGACGAGCTTTGACGTCCGAGCGTTTGACTAGACACCTCAAAACCTAGTACTTGGCCAAACAATAGCGACTGTGGCACCGAACAGATGCCTTGCCAGGCTAGTGGGATGGGGTGTAGCATGCTCTCTCTCTCTACATATATATACATATGAAGGGGGTTGGGTCGGGTGTCAAAACACTGACCTTATAAAACCTGACTTCCTATGCGAACATAGTCGAAATTAAAAAATTTACCCAACCTCCGAACCGACCCATTTGAAAACCAACCTAATTTAGTATGTTTCGATCAGGGGCAACCGGTTAGATCTTAGAGCTAAATGAACACCCTTAATTTAAGCAATAAAATACGATTATAAATTTCTTACAAATCGAATTGTAAGAATTCCTCCAACTCAGTATTTAAAAGTAACATGTGTACTTCGAACATAACATATGTTTCTCACACGCTATAGACACATGATACTTGTAGAGATTAGATTGAAAAAAATTTCCACAGCTCAATTTGTTTGAAAGTTCTGTGCATATATAGAGAGTAATGATAGAAGTCTCTCTTGTGTCATTCAAATAATAATGTAGCTTTTAAAATCATAATTGAACTTGTGATTGATCATTATTAAATTTTGATAAAATAATAATTTTAAAACGTACTTCATTTTTAGAAAAACACAATATATATTGTTGGTACAGTTTCCGGTATGGTGACGTGTCGCCTAAGGATTCGCTGCCTGACTTTTTACCGAACATTTCAACCCTGCAAAAAGGAACAAACAACTCGTCGGGGGTGCCGACCACGCCCACTCCGATGCCTAAGTCAGTCTAAAAGGTTTTCTGTATAGAATCCTTAATCTTAATCTCAAGAGCTTAGAGAATTCGTATCTTATACCTGGTGTGACGATCTTTATTTATAGGCCGGACCTTCTTGACATTGAGTTGGATTAGGAGTTTGAGGAGTCCTAGCCCGGTTTGAATTTTCATCATATCTTCTGGAAATTTGAATAGGAGTGTTGAATCCGCAGTTGATTGCGTTTGTACTTCTTTAAATTCGATTCCATGTCAATAATCATCTTATCCCATAAATCATGGATCTGTAGTTTATCCCTGATCTCCTGGGATTCTATCCTTATCGAATTCTGAGACGGGTGTGGCGCATGGCACCTTCCTAAGAGATTGTAGCACATTTCAGCTGACCTCCGAGGTGATGATATCCGAGACGTTTCTGCTTTTACCTGGAGATCTCGGGATATATCCGCACCATAACAGGGTTGTGTAAGTCCGAGATGTTTATACTCTGAGATGTTGACTCATCCAATGGATATAACCCCGAGAAGATACCGCACCGACTCGATATCATACCGAGGTGTTATTACTCCGAGGCACAAATATCCGAGATACGTTCACTCCCTCTTGGCTGGGAGATCTCGGGATATTTTACACACCGTAACCTGGAATTTTAAGACCGAGACATCGTCATATCTCCGAGATGTCTTCGGACCTAAACGTCCTTCCCTTTACTGGATAGAACCATGCGGAACAAGTAGCCGAGACATAACTCCGAGATGTCATTGGATCCACGTGTCTCTAGGGTTGATTTTATCCCTAACAGTTACCCCCCTAATTCTCTAATTTCAGAAATAAACGGAAATAAGAGAATTACTTTCCAGCTGCCAGTCTGTATCTGATGTTTGCGCAGGGAGCGTCTTTTCAACAGTTCAAATTTTGAATTTGACCGCTTCTTTTCCCAACGTTGACGTCATCTCTGCACAGCCGCCTTTTTGTCATCATTAAATGGTATCGTCGAGGCAGCGTATTTAATGCTGAATTTACGGAAGGCGCGCCTTTTCCTCTTCGGAAATTTTGAATCGACAGCGCCCTTTGGCATTTCGGACACGTGGTAGTGGAGGAGTTTAAAGTTGGGATATTGTACTGTTCACTCACTGATACTTCTTTTTCTCGATACTCCATTGTCGTCTTCCTCCCCAAACTTTTCCTTTCTCTGTATTTTTCTGTTTCTGCCTTTCTTCTTTCTTCCATGGCTCCCAAGAAAGCTGTCTCAGCCTCGTCTCGGGTTCGGACAAAGAGACCCGACGGCTCTGTGGATCTTTCTCCTTTGGAGAGCAGGGTCGATTCCATCATCTTCGCGAAGCATGAGGGTGTCCTTCGCTCGAACTATGAAATTTCTCCAACTGTGAAGATGTTCTATCAGGCGCCTGGAGCTCGATTCATTAATGGCGGCGATATTACCCTTTATGAGAGGATGTTTCTTGCTGGGCTTCGATTACCGTTTCCGGAGATTGCTCGAGACTTCGTTCTTTTTCTGATGATCGCGCCCAGTCAGATAATGCCAAATGCTTGGCGGTACCTGTTCGCCTCTTACATCCTATGGAGGCTTGTGTTGAAGAAGGAGATGAACATCCTGCAATTCTTCCACATCTATAGGCCGAGGCAGACTGCAGAGGGAATGATTGAACTCTGCAGCCGTCACCCGCCTGTTTTCATCAAGCTCAAGAGTGGGCTGACGAACAACAAGTTCTGGGAGATGCAGTTTTTCAGAGTTTCCGGGGAGTGGGAATGCCCCGAAGGTACTCTCCTTCCTGAAGATCGTATGATGCCTCGGACTTGGCAGTTGTTGCGACCTGACCGAAGTGACCCCCCTTCGCTCACTGTATCCGAACTGGAGGATGTTAAGGAGATAAGTGGGTGGTCCGCTGCCAGAGTCAAGGCCGACAAGTTTGAAGAAGTCGATTTTGACAATCTCGTCACCGAGGAGAATATGAGGCAGTTTCTCGGATATGACATTCCGAGAGATAAACAGTTAATCACCAAGAGGGGAGCTGTCAAGAAGAGGAATGAAGCCCCTCCATCCCCGAGACCTATGACTAAGAAGAGGTCACCTGAGGAAGTTCTCGGGGATGTTCCTGCACAAAAGAAACAGAAGATTCCTTTGGCCGCCTCGGGTGCGAGGAGAACTCCTCCTTCGGCTCCATCACCTAGGGTAAGCGTTGAAGAGGGGTCTGCCAGCTTTCGGGGTTTCATTCCCGAGGCTAGTCCTGCTCCTTCCTTTGTTTCACGGGATGAGTCTGGCTCCGAGGCTTCGTTCCATGGTGAACAATGTGCGGTACCTGAGAGGTCTGGAGAAGGAGAAGGAAATGTACCTGAGGCCCGAGATGTCCCAGTTGCGCGTAGGGTAAAGCATCCGGCCAGGAAACGGAAGCTTACAGGCCAGGACCGAATGGCTCAAAGACTTGCGGACGCCGGGCGATTGTGGGGCAAAGCGGTTATAATACCTTCCGACAAAGAGGAAGTGCGTCAAGAGCCTGTCGCTTCAAGTGGTGACTTTCTCGAAGAGATGAATGAAGAAGTCGGCACCCCCCTAGACGAGCCTTTGGCTGAAGAGTCTGAAGTAGAAGGTACTCCCCGAACTCCTTCTTCGGAACGTCCAGAAACACCACCACCCCCTGAAGAAAATCGTGAAACGGGGTACTCCACCCCCCGAGTTTCATGTTCTGCGCCTATACAAACCGAGACTCCTACTGGACTGTCCGAGGCTGAGGACGTTGAAGAGCCTTGCCCCTCTCGGGAAGTGATTGATCAGGGGGTGCCGGGATCTGCTCCTGGAACTCAAAGTCCCGATCAACCCGAAACAACTCCCCATGTTGGAGTGGCTGAGGAGTCTCGGATCGAATCCGAGAACGTTACTCCTGAAGCTGGCGTGCTCCCCGAGACTTCTACTAGGAGCGAGTCTCGTGCTGAGGCCAGCCCAAGTACCGGGGCTGTACCTCAAGTGGGTCCTAGCTCTTCCTCCAGGGTCTCGGCCGGCTTCGAGATTTTGGGCAGGGGTCTTCTGGGTCATCCGATGGAGGCCATAAAGAACTTAATCCCCGAGGGATATCTGGGGAATGCAGGGGCGTCTTCTCCCGAGAAGATCGCCCAAGGCATTCTCATCTCTCATTATCAGGTAAGTTTCTGGAGCTAGGACTTTTTATTCTGTTTGCATCCCGATTCTGACTTTGCTTACTTTTTTCTTGACAGCTTCTTGTGAAGATGACTGCCCTCTGGCAGAAGTGCGAAAATTGTCCTGCGCCTCCGCCCACTCCTTCCCCCGAAGTTCAAGCCCGCATCTCGGGTTTAGAGGATGAAGTTGCGGCGCTGAAGTCTCTTCTTCAGTCCAAGGACGAGGAACTCGCGTCCCGGGAATCAATTATATCCGAGATGCGTTCTGCTAACGCTCGTTTGAGTAACGAAGTGGCGGAGGCCAACGGTCGATACGCTCGCTCTATTGAAAGTCTTTCTTCCGAGCTGGATCGTGCGGACCAATTGTCTATTCGTTTGTCGGCTGTGCAGAATGAATGCTCCGAGGCGTGCAAGAATGCGTTGAGTGCCGAGGCTGAAAAGGACAAACTCAAAGATGAGGTTGAAAGACTTACAGCCGAGAGGGATAAAGCTCTCAAGGCGCAGGATCACTCGGAGAGTCTCTTGATTCGTCTCAGGGCTAGATATGACGCCGATCGGGCAAAGCTTAAACGTTATCAGAAGCAGTTGAGCTATGCGCCTTATCTTCGGGATCAGAGTTGGGGTCGGGGTTGTCATTGGGGTTTCGAAAATTTTCGAACTTTGGTGACAAATCCTCAATATAAATTTGATCCCGAGACGGTTGATCCGACGTTGGTGGGTTTTCCAGAAGAAGCCATTGACGAGATGGAGGAGTTTGGTAAGGACTTCATGCCCGACGTTCCGAATTGGGGTCTTGACGCGCCAGTTCCCGAAGAAGACCCTCTTGACGATCCTGCTAGCTAGAAGCTGTTTTCTTGAATTTTTATCTTCTCTTTTCTTTACCTGTACATTTTTCTTTGTATAAAACTTAGAATATGATATCTTTTGAATGAAATTTCTACCTTCTGCTTAGGCATTTTCTTTTCTGTTTTCGGTGTCGGATAAGCCGAAAAACCTTTTCTGCTCTCGGTGTTTGACAGACTTCGGGTTGTCTAAGGAAAGGACGTGGGCAGATTCTTTCCTGGATGCTCTTGTCCTTCCGAAAACCTGCAATCCTTTAGGTTTTTCTTGCTCTCGGTTTTGGAAAGACCGAGAGACTTTTCCTGTTCTTGGTGTCGAACAAACCGAGAGACTTGTCCTGCTCTCGGTACTGAGTGACCGAGAGACTTTTCCTGCTCTTGGTGTTGAATGACCAAGAGACTTTTCTTGCTCTCGGTTTTGGACAAACCGAGAGGCTTTTCCTGCTCTCGGTGCTGAGTGACCGAGAGACTTTTCCTGCTCTTGGTGTTGAACAAACCGAGAGACTTGTCCTGCTCTCGGTACTGAGTGACCGAGAGACTTTTCCTGCTCTTGGTGTTGAATGACCAAGAGACTTTTCTTGCTCTCGGTTTTGGACAAACCGAGAGGCTTTTCCTGCTCTCGGTGCTGAGTGACCGAGAGACTTTTCCTGCTCTTGGTGTTGAATGACCAAGAGACTTTTCTTGCTCTCGGTTTTGGACAAACCGAGAGGCTTTTCCTGCTCTCGGTACTGAGTGACCGAGAGACTTTTCTTGCTCTCGGTTTTGGACAAACCGAGAGGCTTTTCCTGCTCTCGGTACTGAGTGACCGAGAGACTTTTCTTGCTCTCGGTTTTGGACAAACCGAGAGGCTTTTCCTGCTCTCGGTACTGAGTGACCGAGAGACTTTTCCTGCTCTTGGTGTTGAATGACCAAGAGACTTTTCTTGCTCTCGGTTTTGGACAAACCGAGAGGCTTTTCCTGTTCTCGGTACTGAGTGACCGAGAGACTTTTCTTGCTCTCGGTTTTGGACAAACCGAGAGGCTTTTCCTGCTCTCGGTACTGAGTGACCGAGAGACTCTTCCTGCTCTCGGTTTTGGACAAACCGAGAGGCTTTTCCTGCTCTCGGTACTGAGTGACCGAGAGACTTTTCTTGCTCTCGGTTTTGGACAAACCGAGAGGCTTTTCCCAAGTATGTAAATCGGATTGATTCTTGGATTTCTGCGATTGTCAGTAGATACTGGGAATAGACATTCTTTATTGAATATGAAATTGTTTGTAAAAAACTGAAAAAAGAGAACAATGAACTACATAAAATATTTTTTCAGGTGCTCGGCATTCCATGATCTTGGAAGTATCTTTCCGGTCTCGGTCATCAAGCGATAAGCTCCCTTCTGATGGCATCCTATTACCTTGTAGGGGCCTTCCCATCCGGGTCCCATTTTGCCTTCCGTTGGATCTTTCGTCATCAAGCTCACCTTCCTGAGTACCCAATCTCCGATTTGGAACTTTCTGGGCACCACCTGTTTGTTAAAGTACCGAGCCGTTCGATTCTGATATGCCGCCCATGTGACATGAGCGTCGTCTCTTTTCTCTTGCAACAGGTCCAGGTGTACCTTAGCATTCTCGTCGTTGAGTCCTGGATTGTAGTGAGCCACCCGGAAGCTTGGAGATCCTACTTCCACAGGAATCACAGCCTCGGTTCCGTATGTAAGTGAGAATGGTGTCTCGCCCGTTGGAGTTCTTCTGGTGGTTCGGTACGACCACAGCACCTCTGGAACGTAATCAACCCATGCTCCTTTCTTTTTATCAAGCTTTTTCTTCAGGATCTTTACCAAGGTCTTGTTTGTCGCCTCTACTTGACCATTTGCCTTCGGGTATTGTACCGAAGCATAATGGTTTCGGATACGGAGCTCCGAACACCACTTCCGAAACGGTTCACAGTCAAACTGCTTCCCATTATCTGTGACGAAAGCATGGGGAATCCCGAACCGGCACACCACTGACTTCCAGAGGAAGGTTATGGCATTCGCAGTAGTTATAGCTGCTAATGCTTCTGCTTCCGCCCATTTAGTAAAGTAGTCTACAGCTACAATCAAGAACTTCCGTCCACCTTTTCCTACCGGCATCGGACCAACTATATCCACCCCCCATTTTGCAAATGGCCATGGAGAAGTGAGGGGGATGAGCTTCTCGGGACTTGCTTTCATGATTCTTGCGAATCTCTGGCATTTATCACAGGCTTTGACAAGAAGAGCTGAGTCTTTTTTGATCGTGGGCCAATAGTAACCTGCTCGGATGGTTTTTTGCGCCAGCATCCTTCCTCCTGAGTGGTCTCCGCACACTCCTTCATGAATTTCCCTGAGGACATAATTCGATTCGGCCTTGGAGAGGCATTTGAGAAGGGGTTCGGAATATCCCCTTTTGTACAGTGTATCCCCGAGGAGGCAAAACCGTGCTGCTTGTATCTTCACCCTCCGAGCTGCAACCTTATCTTCGGGCAACAACCCATGTCTAAGGAACTGGATAATGTCCCTAGCCCACTCTGGCTCCTCCGGTGCTGAGTCTACTTCCATAACCTTGGTCCTCGGGGCTATCGAAGGCTCGGTCAGAACAATAATTTGCCTTCTTGACGCTTCCATCTCTTCCTCTGTTCCCGACGCGATCTTTGAGAATTCATCAGCTCGAATGTTTTCCTCCCGAGGTATATTTGTGATGACAAACCTTTCAAAATAGGACTGGAATCTCCGTACTTCTTCCAAATACCTGGCCATTCTATCTTCTTGTGCTTCGAATTGCCCTTGGACTTGGCCTACGACCACCTGAGAGTCACTCCGGATTTCGACATTGGTTGCCCCCATCTCTCGGGATAATGCCAAACCTGCTATCACCGCTTCGTACTCAGCTTCATTGTTTGTTGTAACGAAGTCCAGTTTCACAGCAAAACCGAATTCTTGCCCTTCGGGATTCCTGAGGAGGACTCCTACTCCGCTTCTGCTCTGTGTAGAGGAGCCATCTACAAACACAACCCAGGTTGACTCCTTAGGAAGTTCTTCTGCTTCAGGAATGTTACAGAATTCTACCAGGAAATCTGCTAAAGCCTGTCCTTTGATAGCCGTCCGAGGATGAAACTCGATATCAAACTGTCCGAGCTCCACCGCCCAGTTGACTAACCTTCCCGAGAGGTCAGGCTTTTGCAACACCTTCTTCATTGGATACTCGGTTAAAACTCGGATAGCGTGAGCTTGAAAGTATGGCCTCAATCTTCTAGCTGAAATGATTAAAGCGAACGCCAACTTCTCGATCCGAGGGTATCTCCCCTCCGCACCATGAAGTGCTTTGCTTGTAAAGTAGACCGGTTTCTGAACCCCTGAATCTTCTCGGACTAGCACCGAGCTTACTGCTGAGGGAGAGACTGCCAGATAGAGATAAAGAATCTCCCCTTCGGTTGGGCAGCTCAACAGTGGTGGATTGGCCAGATATTCCTTCAATTTTTCGAAAGCTTCTTCACAATCCTCACTCCATATAAATGCTTTTCGTAAAATTTTAAAGAAGGGAAGGCACTTATCTGTCGACCGTGATATGAAACGGTTCAAGGCCGCAATTCTCCCTGTCAGTCGTTGAAGTTGTTTTGTTGTTCTCGGGGCCTCCATCTCGAGGACAGCTCTGACCTTCTCTGGATTAGCTTCAATGCCCCTTTGTGATACCATAAACCCCAGGAACTTGCCTGAAGAAACTCCGAAAGCGCACTTTGCAGGGTTGAGCTTCATGTTGTATTTTCTTAGAGTCCGAAAAGTTTCTCGGAGGTCTTCTATGTGTTTGTTTGCCCGAACACTCTTAACCAGTATGTCATCTACGTATGCCTCAACGTTTCGGCCAATTTGACTTTGAAACATCCGGTTCACCAGTCGTTGATATGTGGCTCCAGCATTCTTCAATCCGAAGGGCATCATCTTATAGCAATAAAGTCCTCGGTCTGTGATGAAAGCAGTTTTCTCCTGGTCTGTTTCTTCCATGCAGATCTGATTGTACCCCGAGAAGGCATCCATGAAGCTCAAGAGCTCATGCCCGGCCGTCGAATCCACCAATAAATCAATCCGAGGCAGGGGAAAGCTATCCTTCGGACATGCTTTATTCAGGTCGGTGAAGTCTACACACATCCTCCACTTCCCGTTGGACTTCTTTACCAGCACTACATTGGCCAGCCATTCGGGATAATCTACCTCTCGGATGAATCCAGCTTTCAGCAACTTCTCTACTTCTTCAGCAACTGCCGTGTTTCGTTCGGCGGCAAAAGCTCTTCTTCTCTGCTTCACAGGGCGATAATTTGGGTCCACATTCAGCTTATGGACTATAACCGAGGGATCAATCCCCGGCATGTCTTCATGGCTCCAGGCAAATACATCTTTGTTGCGCCTCAAGAACGCCACCAGATCTTCCTTCCGGGGTTGAGGGAGTTGTGAGCCTATATGAATTTTGTTTCCCGAGTCGCCTATCTCGAACTCCTCCAAGGCTTCCACAGGCTCCCCCAACGGTGATTGCTATTTTCCATCCTCCTTAGTTCTCTCCCCCCGACCGTGCTGCCTCGGGGTATCTTTCAAGGACAGATTGTAGCATCTCCTAGCCTCCTTCTGGTCTCCTTTTACCTCTCCAACTCCTTCTTCTGTTGGAAACTTCATGCTGAGATGTGGTGTTGAAGTCACCGCTTTGAAATCGTTGAGAGCCGTACGTCCTATAATTGCATTGTAGGCCGAGACCTTATCAACTATTAGGAATTTTACCATAAGTCCCGGCTGTCACAGGTAAATCGATAGAACCGAGAGGCAACACCTTCTCTCCGGCAAAACCCTGTAGCTGGCACGAGACCGGAACCAACTTTTCCAATGGAACACCCATGTGATCGAAAGCTGATTTAAACAGAATATCAGCCGAGCTCCCAGTGTCAATGAGGATCCGCCGGGTCTGATAGTTTGCTATGGTCAAGGTGACCACGAGGGCGTCTGTGTGCGGAAGCGAGACTCCAGCATAATCATCATCAGAAAACCCTATAACCAGAGGGTTATACTTCCGAGATTTTGGGGGCCTCTGGACCGAGTAAACTTCGAAATCATCGAGCTGCCTGGCGTATGCTTTCCGAGCTGAGTTGGACTCGCCTCCTCCTCCGAATCCTCCCGAGATGGTGTGGATGATAGGGATATTGCCCTGCTGTGCCCCCCGAGGCCTGCTTCTACTTCTCTCCCTTCTTTCATCCCTCCGAGGCCGAGGTGCTGGCTCTCGGCTTCTTTCTCTTCTTTCATCTTGTCTCGGTTGATAGTTTCTTCTATTATCCCGATCTTCTTCCCTCCTAGGCCTCGGATAGTGATCTCGCTCCTGTCGATTCCTCTCATTGGCGAGGAATCGGACTAGCTTCCCATTTTCAATGAATTTCTCGATCAACTGCCTCAATGAAACACACTGCTCGGTCAGATGACCGTGTGAATCGTGGAAGGCGCAGTACTTGTGAGCCAAATATGGAGGGGGATTTCCTTGAATGGGTCTCGGTTTCTGGTAATTCGGATCTTTCTTGAGTTCCATGAGCACCTCGGTGATGGAGGTGTTCAACGGTGTCCACTTATAATCTCCGAAATTTTTCTTCACCTTCTTATATTCTGCGGGACCAGCATCCTGTACTGGCTCAGGATTCTTCTTTTTGTTAGGCTTCTCAGTGGACGGCTGCTGTTGTTGCTGGGAATTACTGAGGAGAGCTCGGAGCGTTTCTTCCTGGTTGATGTACCTGTCCATCTTCACCATAAAGGTTTGAAGATCTTTCGGCGGTTTCAACGCCAATTCCGCCATCAGAGGTCCATCTTTTTTCAAGCCTTGAAAGATTGCACCGTAAATGAAGTCGTCTGGTGCACTCTCTGTGTTCAGCTTCTCCTGGTTGAACCTCCACAGATAGTCTTTTAGAGACTCATTTGGTCCCTGCTGCACAGAGAGTAAGTACCCTCGGGGTTTCCTTCTAGCTCTCCCGGATACGAACTGGGCCAGGAATTTTCGTCCAAGGGTGTCGAAGCAATCAATCGACCTTGGTGCGAGATTCCTGAGCCAGTCTCGGGCTTTTCCTGACAGGGTGAGAGGAAAAGCTCGGCATGCCACAGCATCTGGTGTCTTGTGCAGGGAGACATGGGACCTGAAATTGTCCAGATGCTCCACTGGATCTTCGCTGCCAGAGAAGACAGGAATGTCAGGTACCTTGAATCTTCCGGGTAAGTCGCAGTTGGACACTTCTTCGGTGAATATGGATTCCTTGTGCTGGAAGAGGTTGTCAACAAGGGACTCCTTCCCATCACGCCTCTGGTCAATCGTCTTTGACAGCATATCATATTTCGCGCCCAGATCCTGGACCATCTTCTGCAACCTCCTTTCTGCCTCCGTGGGTGGAACCGGATTGATGGGCTCTCCACGATTCTCGTTCCGCCCGTTTCTCTCTCCTGAACCTTCGTGGTTTGTCCCATCGGCTACATCATGATCGGGCGGCGGAGTTCGTGCGGCTAGGAGCACAGCGTTCTGAGCCAACAAATCCTCCACATTCTTCTGCGCCTGGGCTAACTGTTGACTCAGTTGGGTTATTCGAGCCTCTGGATCCGCAGATTCTGCTTCTCCACGAGCATCGTCTCGGCTGGATGGCGGCACTTCGTTTAAGATCGATTTGGAACGTCTCGTCGTCACCATTGCGGATTTGTTTTTCGTAAGAACAATTGATCGTTCCCACAGACGGCGCCAAACTGTTGGTACAGTTTCCGGTATGGTGACGTGTCGCCTAAGGATTCGCTGCCTGACTTTTTACCGAACATTTCAACCCTGCAAAAAGGAACAAACAACTCGTCGGGGGTGCCGACCACGCCCACTCCGATGCCTAAGTCAGTCTAAAAGGTTTTCTGTATAGAATCCTTAATCTTAATCTCAAGAGCTTAGAGAATTCGTATCTTATACCTGGTGTGACGATCTTTATTTATAGGCCGGACCTTCTTGACATTGAGTTGGATTAGGAGTTTGAGGAGTCCTAGCCCGGTTTGAATTTTCATCATATCTTCTGGAAATTTGAATAGGAGTGTTGAATCCGCAGTTGATTGCGTTTGTACTTCTTTAAATTCGATTCCATGTCAATAATCATCTTATCCCATAAATCATGGATCTGTAGTTTATCCCTGATCTCCTGGGATTCTATCCTTATCGAATTCTGAGACGGGTGTGGCGCATGGCACCTTCCTAAGAGATTGTAGCACATTTCAGCTGACCTCCGAGGTGATGATATCCGAGACGTTTCTGCTTTTACCTGGAGATCTCGGGATATATCCGCACCATAACAGGGTTGTGTAAGTCCGAGATGTTTATACTCTGAGATGTTGACTCATCCAATGGATATAACCCCGAGAAGATACCGCACCGACTCGATATCATACCGAGGTGTTATTACTCCGAGGCACAAATATCCGAGATACGTTCACTCCCTCTTGGCTGGGAGATCTCGGGATATTTTACACACCGTAACCTGGAATTTTAAGACCGAGACATCGTCATATCTCCGAGATGTCTTCGGACCTAAACGTCCTTCCCTTTACTGGATAGAACCATGCGGAACAAGTAGCCGAGACATAACTCCGAGATGTCATTGGATCCACGTGTCTCTAGGGTTGATTTTATCCCTAACATATATATATATATATATATATATATATATATATATATATATATATATATATATTATAAAATTACTCGCACATATAATATCCACTATGAACAGTCAAGGTAAGAGCTTTTTAGGTATTCTTCCATCAAGAAAAAGTGAGCCGAAAGGGCCAAAAAAAGTTTGAACAAAGTGAATCAGTACATGAAATTCATAAAACTTTATGGAGATTCATCATCACCTTTAATTGTAGACCCAACTGACATTCTTCCTCTCTACTCTTCAACTTCAAGATCTTTGCATCCCACGTTTTTTCTTTTAGCAGATCTTTGCATCTCTAGCAAGTTATATATAACTTAACTTAACGTACACCAACAATAAATTAACTAATTAAAAAAAAAAAAAACAATAAATTAACTGGATATGACTAAGTCAAACCTATGAGCTTTGAAGTTCAAGCCACGATAGGAATACAATAAGCCTATTTTCTTAACTAATTTATTAATTACACTTGATTGAGCATCTTAACTAATGTGCATGCATCTATTTCATTTCCTTAATTTTTCTACGGGAAGGACATTGATCGATCCAATAGTCCAATCTCATAAATTTCTGCTATCACACTTTATGTAAAAAATACAATGGAGTATATTATATATAGTTCTTTATAAATTGATATGGTAATTTTTCACGTAATAAAATGTAAATATTTATGTACGTGCGGTAAAAACAGTCACGTAAGTTTGAAAAAAAGAGATTAAACAAAATCTCATTTATTTGATAAGAAATGTTAAAGGTATCTAATCTTTTACTAAGAGATGGGTAGTAAGATGGTGTGGAGCTTATTTATTGGAGATGATCAAAACAATATATATATATTTAATGAATAAGGAGATCTATTATTAACAAAAGAATCAACTGTACAAAGAATATCAACAAACATCAAAACACATTACAAACAGAGAATAATCCTGTGAAAACAATTCTAACACGAAAACAACTAAACAGACAAATGTTCAAACAACAAACTGAACTAACACAAAATGTTAACATCAATATTCCATTTGTGACATAGGTTGATGTTGTCTATAGTCTTCTTGAACTTCTCTTTTCCAAAAATCTCAAACCGAACCTCTTAAAAAATTAACTTCAAGATCTGCTCTCCAGTTCTAGCTAACTTAATTTTGGTGTCCATCTCTTGATAAAAGATTTGATACTCTTAGCATTTCAATAAGATTAAAGGGAAGAGAGAAAAAGTAATAATCAGTGAGAGAGAGAGGGGTTAAAGAATTAGAAAGCTGTGGTTAAGAGATCTCGAATCCCCAACCCCTGCCCCATGTTGTTTTTGGACGGGATTTGAATGCTTGGATTTAGCTTTCCGAAAAGGAGAGCCATGCCAAGTTGCCAACCGTGAACCAACTCTTACTAATATCATATTTATATAATTGTACTTTAATTGTTATTTTTATCGTTTACATATATATGGTACCACTCAATAAGTCTCCGAAAGGACACACCTTTAAACGTGGCGAAACCCCATTTGCCAAGTTCTTGGCTTTCCAATAATTTTATGTGGAGAAAATGATACCATCCAAGGAATCTGATTACGATCGATCCCCTTTTCTTTAACAGATGGAGTGGTGTACACCAATATAAAATTCTTTTTTTTTTTCTTATCTTACCATGCCTTGTGAAACCAACCCAGTAAGCACAAATACACTTTTACTTCTTACGGATTCAAATACCGTGCAGTATCTACCATCTTGGGTCTAGCTTGCATGGATTGATCGATCTCATCAACAATGTAAAAATGTTAAAAAAAGAAAAAAAAGAAAAGAAAAAAGAATGAGTGTTTCTAGTGGGGTAGCCGAACCGATAAATGATTTTTGTATATTACTTTTTTAAATCAATCATTGAATTTGTAAGACCCACAAGGATCCACGTGTGGGTCATATAGATCCAATGATTAATTTAGAAAAGTGATGTATAAGAGATGTGCATGTAACATATCTCGGCCGAACCACTCCAGATCGGCTGTTTGGGCGCTGTATTGCATCAGAACCACCAAACTCTTTTGTTTTTGCCATTGTTGGCAAGATTCGGACCGCTCGCTTTAAATAAATGGTCTATAAAAAGTGTATTGTACCCTAGAAAAAACTTAGCCCTAGGTATTTGATGGGATTCGAATCCTACGGTCTATTTGTTAAAAAATTTAAAACTTTTTTTTTTTTTTTTTTCACTTCTCAAACGTTGAAAATGACAAAACACTTATCAAAATATAAAACACATAATATATTTTTAAAAAATAATTAATATTATATATATATATATTTGTCTAGGGAGGAGATTGTTCATGTACAAGTATTTTTTCATAGGGGTGTTTATTACATGTATAACAAATAAAAACAATAATATTTTTTTTAAATAAAAAAATGTTGGGATAATGCTGTAGTCTTGGTGGCTAAGAGATGGCCGCTAGAAAGATATGGCAACCAAGGACGCCATATCAACACAATGAAAGTGGTGGCAACAACTTAGAGCAAAACTCTTTGGTTTTCAAAAAAGAAAAGAAAAAATTAAAGTTTTTCTTTTATTTTGTAAAAATACTTCTCAGTTTTTGGTTTTTCAAAAACTTCACAAAATTCTCCCAATACAATTTTCATTTTTGAACCCCACAAACAACACTATATAAAAATAGCTCACACTAAATCAATTCCCAAATTTTACATTTTTCAAAATTCAAAATCCAAAATACTCTTCTATCTTTACCAAATCAACACCTAATTTTGTAGTGTTATAAAGCAAGTGCAAAGAGAGATTTATTATTTTAAAGCTTGGGTCTTTGTGATTGCAAGTCCCAATGCTAAGTAATAATGGCATCAAAGAAAAAGAGAAAATACATTATCGACAATTTTACTGTTTGAATTGTAATAAGTGTGTGAAAGTTTTTATAGAGTTTACTTGTTTGAATAAGTCTCAGATAATATACCCTCTACTCGGACAACTAAATCTCATAAAAACGTTCTCATATTTTTTGTCCAATAGTAATTTGGACAACAAATTACTTGAGTACATCCACTAATGACCTAAGTTACGAAAGCATACTATCTATTTTTATTGATTAATTTATTTTTAAATAAAATTATTATTATTATTTTAAAGCATTAAGCCTTAACACTTGCATGGAGAAAGGAAGATCCAAAAACTGGCTTATTTTTGTTTTGCACAACCTTTTATGTACAAAAAATATTTTTTAAATTTTTTAACGTAATTCCAAGCATACCCTTAAAGTTCAAGATAATAGCAACCTTGAATTTGAGAAAAGAAAAGAAAAGAAAATATACACATATTCTCCTTAAACTAACACCCAATTTATAATGTCATTTAAACTAAATATTGCATCAATGTTCCTTAAAACTACCAAAAATTTGCAATGTACTCCCAATTAACAAAAATACCCTTATAAACATTTAAAAAAATTCAAAATTCAAAATTCAAAAAAACCAAAAACTAAGAAATCAAAAAAAAAAATCTGGAAAAGGGAATGGCCAAGGGGTAGCGCGGCCACCCCTCTTCTCGCCTCTCTCCCTCTCTCTCTCTCTTTTTGTTTTTGTTTTTTGTTCTTTTTTTTTTTTTTTTTGTAGTTTATAGTTTTGAATTTAAATTTCATTTTTTTTTTTCTAGTTTTAAATTTTTCTTTTTTCGAATTTATAGGATATTTTTATGTTATTGAAATAAAATTTGGGTAATTTTTGCCTTTTTGAAGCAAAAGAGTATATTCTAAATTTTTGGTAGCTTAGGAAACATTAATGCAGTCTATAATTTGGGAGGACATTATATAAGTATTACTACGAGAAAAATGTATAAAAAAACTCCAATAATCTAGATTTCACCTTTTATTAATTATTATTTTTTCTTTTCTTTTAAGTTTCAAACTTATCACATCACCCCTTAAAATTTGCATTTTTTATCAAATAAGTTTTTACATTTATTTTCCGTTAAATCAAATCAGTTAATTTACATCAGACACACGCTACACAAGATACACAATGCCATTGACCCGTCAATTCAAAACTTAAAATTATACAAGCCAGCCATAACATAAAAAACAAAAAACATCTGTGGTGGTGAAAGGAGGGATTAGAGGCTAATTTCAATAATTTAGCAGGAGGATGCCCCCATAATCTATACCAGCAGCACACAAGATAGATAAGACGGTTTAGTTATCAGGCTCAGATACCTTAGATCTCCCCTCAAATAATGCACAATTGCACGCTGCTTGATGTTATATATATATATAGTATATGATCAATGTGTGTGAATGGGAGGAGAAGGTTGTGGGTTTTGATTTCTTGACCAAACAAACCCTATTTTATAGATGTTAATAAGTTCTTGAACCAAGAACAATGGAGTAAGCTAAAAAAATAGAGAGATTTAATAAAATCACTGAAAAAGAAAAGATAAAAGATAGAAAGTAAGTTAAATAAAGAAATAAAAGATGGTACAAAAATTTCTCGAGAATGATAAACAATCAAAGTGCGGAAGAAAGCTTGGGGAGGTCTTTCTAATATTTTACACTGGCAGTGGCGGTGGTTAATCATCAAGAGCTCTCTTTTTTATGCAAGCGTGGTATAAATGCAGGGCCTTTTCCATTCTTCTACTCTTTCACTCCTTCATCTCCTTAATTTCTGTTTGGTACTCCCTCTATCAGCCTTTCTTTTATCTAAGATTTTGCCTTTTGTGTTTCTCTCTCTTGGATGTGACAGTGCAGCAGGGTTCTCAGCTAAAAAGACGGAGAGTTGAACAAAAAGCCCAAATTCGATAAAAGTTGGGAGTGAAAAGCTCGAATGGAGAGCGGGGCTGCTAAAAGTAGCACATAATCTGAAATGGGTATCTTTCTCCTGCCACTTTTAGCTGTGTTTCTGCTGCTCTGACTAGGGTTTGAATGGGTATTTATTATGCTGAAATCAATGTTCTGTGTGTAATTGACTGCTTCCTTGGTCCTTTCTCAGCTCTCCTTTGAATTGTCTTTTTTTACTCTTGTATTTTTTTTTTTTTTTAATTCCTCTGTCTTGGTTGGGCTTCCTTTGTGTAATTTGGTACTTCCAAGTTCAGTGGTAGCCTTGGAAATGGTAGTTTTTAAAGTTGCCTGATCTTTAGTACTTTGTTTCAGTGTTTTTGCGTTTTTGAGCTCAAAAATTGGATGTGGGTCTTTCTTGTTTACTGCTGCTGAGCTGTTTTCCTTCGCGCTAGTTCCACATAGTTGCGTGATATTCTCGTCTTTTGGGTGTAAAATGCATCATAGGGGACCGGATTCGATACTGTTAGGCTTTTTAGAAATATCTTAAGACCAATGTGTGAAGGTTCTTATATTGTAAGTTTCGAATTACATGGTTCCGATTGAAGCCTGTTTGTATAGTTATTAGTGAACATGTGTTTGGAGATTGACTTGTTCTTCATTTTGTTTGTCTCTGCTTTCGGGCTACTAGCTTTTTATTGAGGGTGGTCAATTTCTGAAGCTTTGTTAGATTCTCTAAAGATTGTTCGCTGGTTGTTTGAAAATAATTCTAAGAGAAAGGTATTTACCTCTGGCTGCTTTTGGCATTCTTGTCAAGGAGAGATGGACATGGGTGGCAAGGATAAATTTGAGCTAGAAAACAGGAATGAGAATCCTATGAACTATGCACCTAGTATGTCAGACTGGCGATATGGCAGTGCCAATCTCACAAATAGATCTACGGGTTTGGTTCCCATGGGAAATCTGATGGCTGTTAGCAAAGGAGACCTTATTGGATCTTCTTCTTGTTCATCTACTTCAATAGTGGACTCATTTGGTCAAATCCTTTGGGACCATAACTCCAACTCCGAAAACTTGGGATTTTATGACATTACCGTCCAGAACAACGCAAGCACTTCCGAAAGGATAGGAAAGACAAAAGCTGGCCCTGCCTCTTTAAGAAGTATTGATACATCATTTGATATGGGTTGGAATCCAGCAAGTTCAATGTTGAAAGGGGGTATTTTCTTGCCTAATGCAGCTGCCATGCTCCCACAGAGCTTATCTCAGTTCCCAGCAGATTCTGCGTTCATTGAGCGTGCTGCTAGATTTTCATGCTTCAACGGTGGTAATTTTAGTGGTATGGCGAGCCCTTATGGGATTCCTGAATCAATGGGTCTGTATTCTAGGGGTGAGGGGCTCATGCAGGGGACGCAAGAGGCTTTTGCTGGCATTGGTTTGAAATCAGTTTCTGGTGGGCAGTCTCAAAAGAAGGAGCAGAATGTGGGTGACGCTTCCAAAGATGTTCCTTTGTCTATTGAACATGGGGATACTGAAGGGAGCCTAGAAAAGGATGAGAGAAAAAGTGAGAGCCTTTTGAGATCTCATGATGAAGCAAAACAAGGCATTGGTCAGTCTGGTAATGATTCTGATGAAGCTGAGTTTAGCGGTGCCGGTGGTCAAGATGAGCCATCGGTTTTGGAGGGTACAGTTGGGGAACCTTTTGCTAAGGGACTTGACTCAAAGAAAAGGAAAAGAAGTGTGCCGGTAAACCATGCTTCTGAATTTTTCTTCTATAATCACAAACGACTATATTTTTCGCTCCCTCACTATGTTGAAATTTTGTGCTAGGATACTAAACTTGATCTAGCCAATGGTGTTCCACAACAATCTTGTGAATCTGCAAAGGATGACGCAGAAATTCAACAAAAGGGAGACCAAAACCCAACTTCAACTACTAGCAAGAGCTCTGGGAAACATGGTAAACAGGGTTCTCAACCTTCAGATCTACCAAAAGAAGAATATATTCATGTCAGAGCTCGAAGGGGCCAGGCAACAAATAGCCATAGTCTTGCAGAAAGAGTAAGATATGGATTTTTTTTTCTTCATAAAAATCTTTTTTTTTTTTTTTTTGCTATAGCATTTGAGTTGGAATAAAATGAATCTGATTATAGGTAAGAAGAGAAAAGATCAGTGAAAGGATGAAGTTTCTTCAAGACCTCGTACCTGGTTGCAGTAAGGTTGGCTAACTTGGCTTGTTGAAATCAATAGGTGAAAGAGCATAATTACTTCAGAATTGAATGAAAGCTGTTCAAATTATGAGAACTGATTTGTTTTTGCAGGTCACTGGTAAAGCGGTGATGCTGGACGAAATCATTAACTATGTACAATCACTGCAACGACAGGTTGAGGTATGAGAGTAACAACTCTTGCTTTTTTCTTAGGTAGTGGCTTTTGATTTATCTAGTGTTACTGGCCTTTCCTGTATCTTTGGTTTCTGGGCACGTCAACTCGTAATTTCGCCAGAAGTTCTGGTAGAGATACATGAACTACATAATATTGGGTAACTTTGAATGATTAAACATGGCAGCAGCTTATTAGAAGGTCTTGCTTTTGAGATAAAGACGAAAAATAGATGAACTTCACACTAATTAACCTATCTAAAGCCCCTTGGATGAACCCTTTTCATTAAATTATTGCTTCACATGTATATTAGAAAGATGTGTGTTTCAATGAGTCCTTGGTTCTAATATTTTAACGCTTGCTCCCCTTTTTTTTTTGTTGCAGTTTTTGTCAATGAAACTTGCTACTGTGAATCCACGGCTAGATTTTAATATCGAAGGGCTCCTGGGAAAAAATGTAAATAATATTGCAATTATTTCAATATAATGTGAAATCTTATTTATACTCCTGGTTTACCATAACACATTCTGCAATTCATGCAGATCCTTCAGTCAAGAGCAGGTACTCCATCTGCACAAGGATTTTCACCTGATATGCCTGTGGCTTGTCCTCTACTACTTCCTTCTCAACAAAGACTTATTCAAGCTGGTCTTCCTGGCATGGGAAGCTCATCTGATTTGCTTCGAAGAACCAATGATACACAGCTGACACCCATGGCTGGAGGATTCAAGGAACCTACACAGGTATCTTTTAAGCCGTAGCTAGAATCGTAGTGTCTGTTTGGCAAACTTTTTGAAAAGTGAACAGTTTTCAAATACTGAAAAACACTTTCCAAACAATAGTTATCAAATGGAGTTTCAGGCATGGCTCCCCCACTAAAACTCTTTTCAAAAAATAAAACACAAAATACCTTTCGAAAATAAAACACTAACTCTTTTTTGAAAACTTAATGTTTTAAAAACACGTGCTCATTTTTTCATTTGTGGAAGTTGGACTTTTTACTTAAAAAAAATTTAAAAAGGATCCGGATCATTGGATTGGCGGTGGCCGATGATTTGTCCAACGGTCCTGCGATGGCTGTTGGATCTATTTGGCAGCCACTGCGATGGCCGCTGCCGGATCTGCATGACTGGCCTCGTAGTGGCCGCTAACGGCCATGTTGCGGTGGTTACGGATTTGTTTGGTGGCCTCCACCCCTCACAGATGAAGGGTGACTTGTAACGACTTAAAAAAAGTGCTAGCCACATATGCTTTATTATTCCAAAAGAATTAGTCAAGTTTCAATTGGAGCTCCCCAAAATCAATTATAAAGCCCAGTCTCACATAGTAGGAAATCAATGTAGGGCTTAGCACCCATGAATGCCTTAATAATCTACCCACTTCATTTGGGTTATTCATCGTTTAATGTGGAACTGGGGTATTACAATCTCTTCCCTTTAGATCCCTGACGGCAGGGCCACATTATGCGGTGTTCCAGTACCACATGACATTACTAGGTGGCTCTAATATCATTTGTAACAATCCAGGAAAAGCGCTGGTCACATATGCTCTATAACTTCAAAAGGATTAGTCAAGTTGCAATTGGAGCTCCGTAGAACCATTTATAAAGTCCAGTTTCATTTAGTAAAGAACTAATGTGGGACTTAACACAAATAAATGCCTTAATAATCTACCCACTCTATGTTTATTATTTATCTTTCCAATGTGAGACTATAGTATTATATGACCGCTACCTATGGAGGCTAGCCTCCAACATGTCTCCGGCATACCCAAAAATGTTTTTGGCTTTTTTTATTTTTTATTTCTTTTATTTTTCGAAAACAGTTCACTGCTTCTTGCTTTTCGGAAAGACTTCCCAGTTCACCAAACAAATTTCCTTTTGTGGACCCTACAAACAACATTTTTTCTAATGGGGCCCCCATTGAAAACACTTCTAAAATTTCACTTTTTCTAAAACTCTTTTCAAAACTCAAAACCGAAAACACTTTTCATCTAACAATCTCTAG
The DNA here is from genome assembly GCF_958979055.1 of Alnus glutinosa. Lineage (NCBI taxonomy): Eukaryota > Viridiplantae > Streptophyta > Magnoliopsida > Fagales > Betulaceae > Alnus > Alnus glutinosa. Next base: position 7,838,197 of record NC_084886.1, on the reverse strand, counting down.
TTTCTCATCATCTATTTTGATTCTAATATAGCTCGTATTTAGTGTAAAATTTTTTTTCTTATATTATATGCACAAATGGAGTGGTCGAACCCAATGTCGGTCATATTCTGTAAGTAGGTTTCACTAGGCTAGGCCAAACATTTATGTTATGTTGACATTCATTTGCAATCTTGCTAACTTCCTGTACACTTGAGGATGTATGAACATTATTCTTTCTACTCGGGCTTCATTGAGTCTCTCCCATGCGTCAAGATCAACCTTTTCTTTTGATATGCGTGACTATACAGCTACCTAATGTCTGGGAGGATGAGCTCCACAATGTTGTCCAGATGAGCTATGGAACCAATGCTCCCCTCAGTAGCCAAGATGCAGATGGTATAATTTTTTTTTATCCTTTTTGCACAAATCCTCTCCTATGGTATACCCCGTACTGTTCTCAAGTTTATTATTGAGTTCCCTTCTGTATTTGCAGGCTCTCTGCCACACAGCCATATGAAAGTTGAACCTTGATTACTGTTTTTGGGATTTATGCCATAGTACCATTACGGCCTGGTATATGCCTGCGCTGCTTTTTAGTACCTCAAGGAAACAACAAAGGTTTCCTCTTCCATTATTAAAGATTTAACATCAACATATTTGCTTCAAGTTCTGTGTTAAAGTGAGATGCTACTAGCCTGGTGTAGAAAGTTTGAAGGGCCCCTCTCAGGACCCAGAGAAGGGATTTTCTCTAGGTTTCCAGATTCACTGAGATATGATCAACAACAACAGCAGCCACAGTTGTTTCTTTTTTGAAGTGTTAAATGGAATCTATATTTACAAGAGCAGGTTTGGCTCCCGACTATAAGGATGTTTGTGGATGAAGGATGTACAATCAAAAAACTTAGGGAACAGACCTAGAGGGAAGCTCATATATAGGCTTTTCTTCTGGTTATGAAATTGGCTAGGTGCATTTTGTTGGAAGATTGCGAGGGAAAAACATGGTGATGTTTTCTCCTCTTTAGTTAGAAGCTGTTTGTTTTAATCATGTGCTAACAGATGTAATTTTTTTTTGTCCCTTCTAATTCCATTCTTTCACCGACTCCGTGGTAGATTTGGAGTAAAGAAAACGTGCCATTTCTGTGATGATCACGGCAGTACTTTTGAAGCCTTCTGCCAACTCATCGCACCCTCTTAATATTTTGTCTCATGTAACTGAAATTGGAAAGCAAATCAGAATTGCACCCTTGGATCGCTTTAGTGTGTATGTGTGTGTGAGTGAGTGAGACTAGTGAGAGCTGCAGCTATTAAAGAATCTCCATTTATGTTATTTTTTCTAATCAAACTGAAAAACAGACGGCACACGGGGGATAATCCTTCCATACACTTTTTCTCTTTGTTTTCCTCCTGGATTTCCACCCTAATGGGAGTAATCCTTCCATACACTGGCATGGTATCAAAGCACCGGTTTCTAAAAGACGAGGAGAACTTTGCATGCTCTCAAAACGTTCTGCAACAGATTTACAAGTCCTACTTTGGCTTCAACTGTGGCATTCTACAATTTCCATCAATCAATTGACGAACCAGAAGAAAAACCACTAAAAATCTTAGTGGGTGGTCTGAGGTACACTGGGAACGTTGAGAACTAGCAAAGATGGTATCTATTGAAAGAGAAATACTGGAAAATTTTATCCAGTTCTCCATTATAAAAAACAGGGAAATTCTCTCATCAAAACAGAGGAAATTTCTCCTCCCTTGGACTTTGAGAGTTTTGGGGAGTCATCCCTAATAAAAAGACTGATTTTGAAACCCCCGGACGAAGGAGTATCTTCAAGAGTCGAAGGCTGAGTTGACTCAGTTTCTAGCGGCAGTTTGAAGTACTTTCATTGGAAATGCGTTTGGGCTTGGACTGGTGGCTCAACTTCATTTGGCATTTCTTTTACCAACTATTTGGGCTTTTGCTTCGGAATCTCGGATTGATGTATGAGTTCATGAATAAGCTTGGGTTTCAGGTCCGTTTGAATTTTCGATTTAAAAAAGTGCAATTTAAAACAACGATTTTAAAATATGTGATTTAAAAAAAAAAAAGTAATTTTTAAAAATGCAGTTAAGTATTTGACAAAATTGCAGCATAGCCTTTAAAATCACAAATTAACCTTTAAAATTCTGCGTTTTTAAAAAAGCATACTCTTACCTGCAATTTGAAAAAGCAGTTTTTCTGCGTTTTCAAATCGTAATTTTTAAAAAGCAGTTTCCAAACAATTTATGTTCTGCGATTTAATTTAAAATCGCACTTATTGTCTACGAAATCGTAATCCCAAACACAACCTTATTCTTGCTTCCGCCTAAAATATTTTTTGAATTTGTTTTGTGTGTGTGTGTGTGTGTGTGTGTTTAATACTGTTTAAAATATTAGTCAACTTGAAAATATTTTCAATTGACCAAGGAAAATAACCTTTATGAAGTATAAAATAGTTTGTGTTTCTTATTTGCATAAGCTATTTTCCGCCGCTCTCCACATCTTCAGATGAGCTATTGTGAGAGGGCCGCTTATGGGGTCTACCTGCCTGAACAAGTCTCAGGCTGCCAAAACACCTACCTGGACAAGTGGGCACCACAAGGGTGCTCTCACAATTACATGCCCGGTGTTGCTTGCAATATGTGGTAGACAATTGTGCTTGATTTCAATCTCATTTTCGAAAGCCTTCTGTTCTCATATACTCTCTTTCTTTGCAGCTCATTTTCTTCGTCTCTCTTTCTTGCAGCTACTCAAATTATATGAAAATATAAGAAATATTTTCTAATTTTTTATTTGAGCAAAATGCCAAAAAAAAATATTTTCGGTCAAAATCATTTTATGCCAAAATAGAAAGGAGCCGAAATTTTTTGAACCTATGAAAATAGACCCATCTTCCTTTATTTGACACCCGCGCGCTTAGTTTAAAGCAACTTTCATGTCAACAAAAAAAAAAAAAAAAAAAAAAAAAAAAGTTTAAAGCAACTTTAATTATAAAGCAAATGTTTGCTTTTAACAAAGGATCTATTATACTTCACACTTCATCCTTTCATTGGCCGATAATATGGAGATACTTTTCCACACCTATCCTATCGGAGAAAAAGACCCACAAAATTTTAAATAATTTGGGAAAAATATATATTAGCCCCTCAAACTATTACATTTTCTTTAGATGGCACCCCGAACTACCAACACTTGCACTCCGACCCCCCAAACTATCATTTTCTGATTTTTTGGCCCTATCCGTCTATTTATACCGTTAATTCTAACAGAAATTGACCAAAAACTCGAAAATACCCCTGCCTTAACCGTAAGAATTTTCAAGTGTAGGAGATGTATTTTCAGAATTCTGTTTAGAATTGACGGCATAAATAGACGGATGGGGCCAAAAAATCAGAAAGTGATAGTTTGGGGGGCCAGAATCTAAGCATTGGTAGTTTAGGGGCCATCCGAAAAATGGTAGTAGTTTGGGGGGCTAATATATATTTTTCCCAAACAATTTATACTTGAAAGACAGACACATCTATTTACTATGAAAATCAACTATTTGTGGTACCAATTACAAATTCTATTCCTCTCTCATTCCTGATTAATTATATATGTATATTAAAAAATGAGATAATATTTAAAATTATCATTTTATTAAAATTATAATTTGATCAATTACACGTTTAAAATAGTAATTTTAAAAGTCATCTCATTTTTTTTTATGCACACTTAATGTACATGTAGAATTACCCACTATTTCCACCTTCACTTGTAAACAATTGTAATTTGGCTTTACAAATTTTCTTTTTTAGTTTTAATATATTTATTTATAAGTGATGTGTTGTGCTTTCATTGGCTTTGAACATGGCGCACCAATAGAACTCATCAAATTTTTTTTACGAAATTTGAGAACAGAAAATATTTGTTATTTATGCAGATTTAAAAATCTCTTTTAACATTTTGATACCACAAAAAGTTTATTATAAATCACATTCATTAATTTTTTATTTTTTATTTTGAAAAAAAGAAAAGAAAAAGAATATCGTACGCTTGTGTCTACGACTCGACGTGAAGCGGACATTTTGTACACTCCGACTCAGCTCCATGGGTAGCCTGTCGTACTCTCCAGTGTCTTGTGAGCCTCAATAATTGAACTCCACGTAGTAGTAGGAGCGGCTAACGTGATTGACTCATCCGTATCTACCGCCTCGAGTAGACTTTTCCAAGTCACGTATCGAACTTCAAAGGGTCTAAAATATTGCGCTTTCGGATTAACGGTAATTTGGAAATTGGTGGTAGTTACGAATCTGCTTTTCCGTTCTCTCTCAAGACCCAATTTCCCTGCTGAGGAGCAAAGAAGACCCGGTGCTAAAGATTTTCCGGCAGGTACTTTCTCATCGACCCATGAAAGAATTATCCCCGTCGGGACATTCTCTGTGTATAATTTTAGTTCAAATCATAGTTGCATTACCGCAATTTTGTCTTCTGTGTTTGTGTGGAGCTTTCAAATCGGTTTCAGATTCTCATTTACAGGAACGACAGCTTAGTTTGGAAATTTTTTCGATGTGATTTTGTGAAAATAATTCATGGATACTTTTTATCTGGGTGCTATGCTAATTCCCTTTTTCTTTTTATACATATTTTTAGGGAAAGACATAGAAACTAATGTATTAAGCTGTCATGTTTTTGTGAATTCAGCTATTAGTTTCTGGTTAGTAAATGCATGACTTTGGGGTCTCCAATTTTATTTACGAAAGTCAGAATCTTATTCGGTTTCAGATGTTATGGACTTAATTATAATTTCATGGTAAATTTTGATGATCATAGTTTCAAAATAATTTGGGAGATAAGGATACATTTTTACAAGCCGAGTTTTTTTTTTTTTATTAGAAGTCATGTGGAGGAGAGATTTGGTTCTCATCCATACAACTTAGTAGCCTAGTGTTATTTTAAAACGGGTCAGTTTTTCTAGGCATATTCTTCAAGTATTGTGCAAAACCGGTGTTTGCTTTTGAATAGTTAGTAACCATAGTGCCGTTGGTGCATAACAGTGATTCCACTTTCTTTTTGGCCTTCATTGATTCTGCACAGTAAATTGCTTGTTTCTTGTTTTACTGTAGTCAGACTATAGTTCGGTATATTGTTTGTAGTACAAATAGGATGAAGTATATACTAACATTCTGCATTTGCCCTTATTAATTTTGCTAGGACTTGCCTTTCTCCTCATCTTCCCTTAGTTTATTTGTCCTATAGCCAGCTTGGTTGAACCAAGGACTAAGCAGTGGAAATGGATGACCAAGCTGTTGGTGACATGGATGCTGGGAGTGGGACTCCCGAGTCTGACCAACTTTACTATCATGAGGGAATCTCATCTAATGAAAATGGCGTGCAAGAGTTACAGAGGTCAATGAAAACTCTAATAAAAGTAGACTTGGACTTGGCATATTCTTCTGAGAAGTTGGTAAATTTGCATATACTTTTGATGTACCTACTGGCTCGGGAAAATGATCTTCAAGCTATGGCTTTGGAGAATGGCGATATCTCCACAGACTCTATCGAGAAAGTATTGGTATTTGATCTCTTATCTGGCATTTTAGATGCTGAGGTAAGAGAACTCTGCGCTTTCATGGACGCTCTCCAGGCAGAAATTGTTGATGTCCGTCATAAAATGTCTTCGTGGCAACACCTGAGAGAACTATTAACTAAGTTGGAAGAGAAATTGCATGATTCTGAAGAATCTGTAAAGCACTCTCAAGTGCAGATTTTGGAGGTGAAGATGCAGTTAGCCAAGTTTCAGAGAAGCATCTTAGCTTTCAAATGTGAGAATGGTAAGTTAATAACCTCGGTCTAGTTAGATGGTTGCCTCATATAATGAAGATGCGTTTTTATTATTATTATTATTATTGTTGTTGTTGTTATTATTGTTATTATTATTATTATTATTTTGTTATGTCTAAGAGACATGCATTTTGACAGGGAAATGTGACAAGGCCTTGGAATTTTCAGAAAACAGTCGACTGTTGAACATAAATGCAAAATCAAATATGCAGATGGCCAAACAACAAAGACATTTGCTACGGATGCTGGAAAAGTCACTCGCAAGGGAGCTAGACCTTGAGAAGAAGTTAGCAGAATCAAGACAAAATGAAGATGACCTAAAAGCAAAGTTACACTATACAGAACAAATAGCATTTCGGATGGAAGAAGCTGTAGAAGTTGTTTGGGGAAGGTTTTTAGAGGCAGAAAATGGTGCTGAGGTGCTCATGAACATTTCAAAGGAATTGGTTGGTCAACTCCATCTTGTTAAATTTAATCTAAGTGGTTCAACTCAACGAGAAAGTGAGACAAAAACTAAACTTCAAGGTTGTATTGAAGAGCTGAAAGAAAAAGATGTTGCTCTGAAGAAGCTTGAAAGTAGCAACGCAGAACATATTGCCGAGGCATTCACTTTGAGAGAAAAATTAAACTTGCTTGAGGAAATACTGAAAGAATCACAGATCCATCTGAATGAAGCAAATGCCTGCAATGAAGCAAATCAAGAGCAACTTTCTGAAATGGAAAATGCAATTGAGTCATTGAAAGAAAGCATATATATTGCAGAAAGTAGGGCTGATAGTGCAGAAGCCAAGGCTACTCAGTTAACAGATACAAACTTGGAGCTGACTGAAGAGCTGAATTTTCATAAAGGAAGTGCTAGTAACACCGACAAAAAGGTAGGTGTACTTGAGAACCAGTCGAGGGAATTAGAGATCCAGTTACAGCATGCGAGGGCATCCTCTGAAGCAAGTCAAGAGCAGCAGAACATGCTATATTCCGCAATTTGGGATATGGAAACTCTGATTGAAGATCTAAAATCCAAGGTTTCAAAAGCTGAAAGTAAGCTTGATACTGCAGAGGAGCAATGTGTTCTGCTATCTGAAACTAACTCAGAACTTGACAACGAACTAAGTTTCCTAAAGGCTAGAATAGAATTCTTAGAGACGTCTCTGGATCAAGCTAACAATGAAAAATTAGAAAGTGCAAAAGAAATTAATGTCAGGACCAAGTTTATTTTGGATATGGTAATGCAACTAGCCATTGAGAGGGAGCGGATCCAGAGTCAGGTATCAACTTTCCATTTCATAGTTTTTCTTTCTGCCTTAAGAGCACTTGAAGTGATTACATTTGCTAAAGGATTTTTTGCATATCCCATGGATATTGAATTTTTCTGTCTGTCTCTTGTCAATAACTAAATGGAGCTCCTAAAGGAAGTGGTAGCCCACATTGAAAATGATAGTAGAAAATTCTAATGGCCACATGTCACAGGATAATAATCCTTATCAATATGATGGCTTACATTTGGTCTCCTGGTTGTATTATGATGGTGAATCCGTAACTTCAGATGATGTATAGAACTGGAGACGTTCCACTTCTCATGGAAAAACCATGGACTTTTGAATGCTTCTTCATAATCTTATGCAGTTAAATTTATCTTTCATATAGATTAATTTTGATCGATTATGATATGTTATATGCAGCTAAATACTTTAACAAAGGAGAACAAAATTCTGGTGGAAAAGTTACGTAATACTAAGATTATGTACAACAATGTAGATGGTGACAGCAAAGAGTTTCTGTTTTCCAAGAATGATCAGATCAATGCTAAGTTGGATAAAAGTATCCAGGCAGGTATTCATTGGATCTTTCTTAATTTCTATGCCAAGTTGCCTTGCATGTCTTTATTGAAGAGATAGGGGTGGCAATGGTCTTCATGGATTATAACTGGCCATCAGGTTAGGCCAGGAACATACAAATAGGCCTTGAATTTAGGTGCACAGGACTATGTAGCACTTGAATCACATAATGTTTATAAGCTTAATTTTATTTGATTGATTTCTCTGTATAAATTAATTTAAAATTGCATTGTTATGGTCTTAAAAAAAGTCTTTCGCTTAGCTTGTTTGATGTTTTTATTTCTCCATCATTGGTGTTAGGTTTTAGATTGGTAGATTTAGTGTCAAAACTAATTGATTGTAAGTCTAAGTTTGTGTGACTAAGTTGGAATTCTAAAACTTGGTTCAAATTGAGGGGCAGAACTGCTCTGTTGAAGGGCGTTCGAATGAGTCATTTTTACAAAGAATCAAGATTTCAAGGCAGATTGGTCTGGTCGCACTCCTGTTCAGTAGATGTTCAAATGAGCTCTGCAAGAAATTCAAAATCTTTAGTTCCATAAGCTACTGGTTGGACTGGCGTTCGCACATGGTTCAAATGGCAGGCTTTAGTGAAGAAAATTGAGATTTCTAGAACCGTCCGGTTGAAAGAGCAGTCCATGGATTGTTGAACGCTAGAAGATTCATGAGTCCTACATATTAGCTCGGTCGCACTCATGGTCAAACTCGGTTCGAATGAGAAAGTGGTCGGGATTGGCAGAATAAACTGGTTGAAATGGCGGTCAAAGACCATTCGAACATTGTCAGCCAGAAAGTTTTGAAACCTTAGATCACATCAGAACAAGCTACTCCCCTTTTCAACGCTGTTTCCTAAAATTGTGTTTTTCATAAACCGACTTGCATAAAAAGTTTTTGCTCTTGGAGAAAACTTTAGAACCCTTATGCCTTCATTCTAATACCTCTCTTTGATCTTTGTTTAAATCACACAGTCACAAAAGCAAACCTTCAGCCATCGGAGTTCTGGGATGTAAGAAGAAATTTGATAGAAGAATTAGCCGGAGTTCTAGAGCTACTGCGGTAAAGACAAACGGGTCGTTTGTTGGGCTACACATTGGGTTTGATTACAAAGGTTTATAAATATCAATTGGGTGTAATTTAATTCTTTTATAGTTGATAAATTTCTTGGATTTAGCTGCCCCGTAGTGGTTTTATTTTTTAAGGGTTATTCAAAAAGTTTCCACTTCTTCACCAAAATTGTTGCATTTGATGTTTTTATAGCTTTACTTAATTTTGATGATATATTGTGTGGCTGCAAAATTTTAGTTGGTTGTTATAATTGGGAAACACCTATTGTGACCCCCTCTAAGTGTTGTTTGGGGTTATTTGGCGAATTTCAATTGGTGAGACTGGGGTATATACAATGACCCTCTAAAGACATGACAACATACATTTTACCAAGGTGTTCGAAATTTCAGTTCACCTCTTGATCCTTTGAGGGTTCTCACACCATTCATGTCAAAAGTATTCTTCTTTGTGCATTGACAATCACATTGGTATACCCACAAACAGTTCATGGTACTTCTTATTCAATGATAAAAGGAGGGGGGAGTCCCTTGGGGACTATGGCGAGTGTAACTTGCATTGAATCTACCTTTTCTAGCCACACCAAACAATCAATAAGCTTAATTTTTAGTCAATTCTGGTATGAAATGCATGTCTGATTCTCTCTCTTTCTCTCTCTGCGTGTGCTTGTGTGTATTGTGCAGTTTAAGATTGATGATAACCCTAGTTTAGTCAAAAAATAGCATGATAAAATTTTAAGGCACTATGAACCAAAGAGTATAGGGTCTCCAGTCTCTTATTGCATTATTGTTGATGGCTAAACCTTGGTGCTTGTTTAGTTCCCCCTTCCAGGCTCTCCTGTCACTTATTTTTAAGCAATTTCTTATCTGTTGTTTTAACAGTTTGTTGTACATTCTCAAATGGGTCACCTGTTGCTGGCTTCTTTGACTTGGAGAACTTTTTTGCCAGTAAAGAAACATTATTATTGTAAGTACATGAAATTATTCGAAGAGGTAACATGGCTGGAGTTCAAATGGAGCAGAACAAATGATTCATAAGGCCTAGTTTTGCTTGTCGGGATGATGATTCTTGTTTTCCTTTTAACCACTCGTCTTCCTTATGTGGTTCTAGTAGTGAAAAATTGAATTCATAGTTTTGGTTGTCTCTAAAATTGTTGATAAAATCAATCCTCTCACCTTGCTCTTGTTCATTCATTGGAGTAATGGCTCCTTTGTGGCCTTTTGCAGCTAACAGGTTGCAACAATGATACACCATAAGGTCAATTGAAAAACATATAGGTGAATGATTAACTATCAAATATTTTATTCAATTCAATAATTTATCCACATTTGTGTGCTTAACGTTGATGTTAACTTCTTTATATTCTTATGACACGGAGAAATTAAACATTCTTACGCTGATCAGAATAACTGGAAATTCGTAATGAGTTATTCAGGGACCTTGATTTATTTCCCAGTTGCATTCTTCCTGAGAGCATTCCTAGTAGCCTCACCAAATTTTACTCACCAAAATAACTAAAAATTACTTTTTTCTATTCTGATGAGCCACTTTATTAAAATTCCCCCAGCAGCCTCACCATTTTAACTAGTCAATATTCACTATTCCATTTAAATAATAATTTTTTCATATTTCTTTATTTTTTCTCTATATAATATTTTTATAAAAAATCATTTATATCCATGAAATAAGGACATTATCGTGTGAGAGATGGGAGATGAGAGAAGAAAATGAGAGAAAAAAGGAAAAAGTGTGCTAATCATGTGAGAGAGAAATGTGAAACAAAATTTGATGAGTGGGTTGTTGAGTGAAAATACCTGGTCTAATTTGACTAGTAATTTCAGTCATCAAATTTTTTTGGTTAAAATGGTGAGGCTGCTGGGAGTGGTTTTTAAGAGTTTTCATCAAATTGGCTCACCAAAATAGCTAAAAAACTAATTTGGTGAGGCTACTAAAAATGCTCTGAGGGATTCTATTTGAGAAGTGGCATTTAGTTCCTTTAAAAATCACAAGAGTTCTTAAGTGTTATATGGAAAGTTTCTGAGTTTGACATTTCATTTACCTTTTTTTTTTGGTTGAATTCATTTCATTTACCTTTACCATTTATTTGGTAATTGAGGATTGCTGTTCTGAAAAATCTCTCCCTCTTTTTCTGAACTCAGGTGGATAAACCATCAGAAGAGGCACCTATCTGTGAGAGTGAAGTGAATTCTTCCATTTCTGCAAATAATGCTGATGGCACGGTTTCAAAGATTGAGGCTTTGGAAATGGTAAAGGCCAGGCGCTCTAACCGAATTTGTGTCATTCTGGCCGTGTTTGTCTTACTACTTTCATTGTCAACAAAATATTTGTTTAACCAGAATTTCCTCTTTAATTTTGACGGTTAACATTCCCCATCGCCTTAACACCAGAAGTTTTTGCAGTCCAAGTGTGCATATATTGTATCCTGTAAATCGATTATTTTTATTTTTATTTTTTTATTTTTTATTTTTTTACCACTTTAGATTGTTTGGGGTAGTTTTAGTGAGTTTCTTGGTTTCTGTATAATATATCATTGTACTTTTCCCCTGATTTTATATATAGTGGAGTGTTTATTCTTAGTTGTCTTGATTTACATAATCATGAGCCAATGAGTGTGCATGTAAGAAAGCTATCAGACTCTTCTTGCACCAATGAAGTCTGATAATGGTTTTGTTTTTATTTTTGGCGTAGTCCAGCCTCTCTAGGATTTAGGTGAGTTTATCTCCCATGTACTTTCTGTAATTACACTTGTGTTCATCTAAGATCTAGATCAAATGTGTCTGGTGAGAGTCCATTGCACTCGTTGGATATATTGACAAATTGCACTTGTTGAAGAGGTGGTGGGTGAACTTCACCTAGCTCTGTTGGTGGCTCAAAGGGTTGTGGCTGCACGAGTTGTTTTCTAATGACAGCTCAACTTTCACAGCCACATTGACAGCCTCAGCATCATCCTCCATCACTGAAATTCTATTCAGAGGTTCTGGCTTTCGATTATGAAAAGATCGAGTGTGGGTGGATTCATTGTTGTCACTAACCCTATCATCGCCGCAAATCTGAACGTGTTTACCCGTCAGTCGGAAAATTGTGACCTGGATTTTTCGTAATGCTTAATTGCTTCTTGTGTCCCACAGTAGAACTCAATGAATTAGGCTCTTGAGAGAGCCCCTTCCTTAGGAGCAACGTCATTAGAAAGGTTGATACCGTTGCGTAGGTAGGCCATTGAAATAGGATAATGTCTACTCTGATACCACTTGATGTAGCAGAAGTGATATAAAAAGAAGAAAAAGAAAAGAGGAATTGTATCTTCAATTCTATCACTCAACAACCTAAGAAAATCATCTAAAGTTGGAAAGGCTCAACAAAATCATTAGCTCTAATCTAGGAAGGAAACAAATCATGCTGAAATTGGAATGAAATTTAGATGGAATTTGAGTTGGAAATCTTGTTCGTTGGGGAATCCTTTCCTTTTGAAACGTTTGTTGCATCTTGACTGTCGTGATCTCACTCCCATTCAAACATGTCCAATTCAGCCTTGACTGATGAATGTACCTATCGCACTCTCGTTCAGACATGGGTGTGATCGGGCCATTCTACCTCATCCCGGGGGAGTCGCTGTCCTACATCATCTCCAATCTAGTTGTACGTCTTGTTCCCTTGTTAGTAGCCCAAGTGTAGCATCTCAGTGATACAAACAGGGGGGTATAAGTGTTTACTCTTAGGAAGAACTGGTAATCCATCCACAAAAAGGCAATATGCAACAAGGCAACTCTGTTAGTGCTTTATATTACTATACGATTTCTGCTTTCATTAAGACCCGAGCCTGTGCTCTGCGCGCCCTTATGCAAGTGAAGGCCAAGACCGGGTGTAAGTGATCTAAGAGGAATTAAGTAATGGAATTGTTCCTTATAGATACCTAATTCTAGCTAGCTGGGATGGTTTTGGGTTGAGTTACGAGGAATTAAGGCTTCTGTCAAGTTAGAGTGGGAAAGACCTTCCTTGATCCCTTTCACCATTTCCCTTGTTATTCAGGAAAAAGAAAAAGAAAGAAAGAAAGAAAGGAAAAAAAAAAAGGCTTCTGTCAAACGAAAACTAAATCGGAAATAAGTTAGATTGTTTGCATAAAAGATGGCTCGCACGAAACAACACAATATATGCATAAAACGAGTAATGCTAGATACTATATTTCTATTCCACAATTGTCCAACAATGTTGACGTGGCACTTCAAATCAACCATGTGACTTTTATTTATTTAACAATGATTAGTTGGAAGTGTTACATTAGTCTTATAGATGAATGTCGGATAGAATTATACAATCCACTCACACTAGCAGCAATATCACCACCACCACCACCACCAACACCCATTCTCAAATACAAGACAAGAAGTGGAATAATAAACAAAACCTACCAATTAAGCCATACAAGGCAATCAAGCAACATCTCATACAAGGAAAAGAAAGTAACGTGATGTGAATGGTAAAACAAGAAAGTGACTTTTATTCATATTCCCTTGATGTGCTGACGGACTCCCCTTGACGTGCTTTCTGCATAAGGTTAAAGAACAGCTTGTTAAAAAGAGAACACATGTTATATATAAGAGAAATGATTCATTACCTTCTCCTATCTTCCTATTTTTTTGAAAAGTGAAAGGATGGAAGAAAGATAAGGATGTTTAACGTGTCTCTATATATAAGACTAGAGAAGCCAACAAGAATACCTGCAACTTTGTGCAGATTTCGATGACTTCAGCCGGAGGTGCCCAGTCACCAAAATTCCTCTCAATAAACTGGTAAGCAATGCCACTCTTTCCACTCCCAATTATGAAGAGTCCACCCTTGATTTCACCTTCTCCTCTCAAGTTTTGCTCTATTCCCATTGCTTTTGCACGCTTGTAATTTGCAATGGCTCGGGGGTTGAAAACAAATCCTGACAAGAACTTGTCCTTGAGAAGTTTCCCCCCACCAAGAGCTTTGAAGAACACCATACCACGATCATAGAGTACTGCACCACCCCAATACCTGGGCCAAAAGTCCTTAACCTGCATCATAAAAATAGTACATCAAGTAAAGAGGAATTGATTTGAATTTGGAAGAGCTACAATTTGAAGCAATCAAGCAAGCATTTGCTAAATACCTCTGCCTCTATGTGCTCATGAAGAACAGCAAATAGTTGTACTCCCAATGCATCAAATATCGGTTTTTTGGCATAGAGCTGGTGAGCCTCAGCTCTACACATGATGCACCTGTTTTCAAGAACAAAACCACATCACCCTTAAATTTTAAGAAAAGTCACCCATGAAAATTTGAGTTGCTACCACTTGTAACTGTTATTGAAGTATCTAGTATTTACCACAACATACTTGTATAAACATGGTAGCGAACATAGAACATAGGAATTTACCCGGGACGTCGGATGCAGAGGAGCACGGCCGGTTTATCTCGCCACAAATCTGAAGCCTTCATAGGTGGTGTCTTGGTTTTCACCAAACGGTCCATCCCAATCTTATACTCTGGAGTTAGTTTTTGAATGGAGATGTTTTCAATACCGGAGTAAGGAGCAACTGTGTCAACTATAGGAGGAGGTTGTACACAACCGCATGCTCTAGGCTCAGCTGGTTGTGCAGCAACAATTCCTTTGAAGATATATCCATCTTCGATCTTGAAATCAGCGACCGATTGTTCTATTGACTTATCAGAAGTTGGCCTTCTCACAAAGGATTTTCTTGTGCTCTGTACTTTACTAGAGTTGACAGAAACATAAATTTTCTGAAGACTTTCGTTTCTGCTTGCTTTTGTTGGAGGCGGAGCATATGGCTTCGGAAGCTGATCTGTACATGCACCTGTTTTGTCCATGAAACGGGCGATGTGGCCTCTCTTCATACCAACCTGAGAAGAAAGATCTTCGATGCTCAAGCCAAGAAGCTCAGGCAGAGATCTCCCATCCGACTCTAGCTTATCTCCATATTGCATCAGAGCTCGGTCATGAAGGTAAGACCTGATTTCAACTGCATTCTGAAGTGGGAAAAATGCATGCTTCATCAGATTAGTGACAATGATCTTCTGAGGGGATGGTTTTTTCGAAAAAGTAAAGATATAATAGAATTTGTGTGTATATATTGTGAGAAGCTTATTTGTTGATAACCAACCTTTTCCTGTTGTGTCATGTTTAATGCATCCATGTCTTCAGAAGTCATGATCTTCAGTGTTGGAACATCATCCCAGCCTTCTTCTAACAGCTTTGGAAGCAGACCCTTCAGAACTCCATTTCCGACAAACTCATCAATCGAAAAAGAAGCCATTATCTTCAGAAGCAGAGGACGGTCCAAATGAATTGGCTGAATTTGGTCTGGATACTGGGTATATAATGCATTTAAATACTAAACTTTCGAAAGAACACGCCTCCAACTTCGACAATGTCAATGATATAACAGTTGTTCATCCAGTCGACCCAGCATGAGTTTGAGTGTGATTATTAAATTCAAGGATGTTGTTTTCTAAAAGAAAAGAAAAGAAAAGAAAGAAAAAAAAAAAAAAAAAAGAATAAAAAAGAAGAGCTAAAACAGATATATTTGACTAGGTATCGAGGGAAAATAAATAAATAAATAAATGACTTTGATCATAATATGGTCTGCTGGATGTCCATAGATATGTGTCATGCCTATGGGCATTGCATTGCATTTTTAATTTTACTATCTATCCTAATATGTTCATTTTTAGCGCGTAAAATAACAATATAGGCAACGGAAATGATTTAGAACTACATCGGTCATATTTGCTCAAACGAATTAAAGAATAATGTTGGGCCTAGCAACCTAATTACTTGGCCCACTCAATATAGGCCCAAGCATCTGAGCCTCACTATAAAAATGACTCTCTCCAAAAGACAGGGCAGGTACTTTCTTTGAAACTCTTTATTCAATTTCTCTCTTAGGCAGAAGAGTAACTTGATCATTAGTGTATCCCTGATCCCCAAAGGGACCAATGGACTCCGATGACTTTTCTTTTTCTTTTCTTTTTTTTTTGCATAATCGAGCTCCATTACTAGTTTGGCCGTCAGATAGCTGTTCTTACAAACCTTAGCCATAGAAACCTCATAAGAATTTTGTAGAGAAGTGTCTTCTAATTTATGTTATGCCCAATCATGTCTTTTATGGATAGAATATACAAGGTCCTTATTTATAAGAAAGATCCGAGACCCTCAATTATAACTATTGTACCTCATTTATTCTTTCCATCAAGTAATAAGAAATCAATTCCAATTATGATTCCACAAATAATTTCATATTTGGAATAAATTATTGAACACCTTAATTTGTGTCTAATTAAACTGGCTCTGGCATGTTGGCCACACTTTAATTATCAGGAATTTATAACATTCATTAGATAGTTTTTCTGTTCAAGTTGGATTCTTGTGAGTTGCATGACATACTCAGATACTCTTGCTAAATTGTTAATGTCAAACAATGACGTGGTGGTTTTATATAATTCCAAACAAGTAATGCAAGAATGAAGGGGTATATCCTTTCATGTGACGTATTCAACAAAGATAAAAAAAAATTATAAAATAAAAAAGAAGAAAAAGAAAAAGAGAGGAGCTAATGCAGGCTAAAATACAACAGCTGGAAGCAATATCTGTCGATTCTGTTCCCACAACGTTAGACCGTCATAGAGATGCTTACAAATATTGAGAGATTAAAAAAAGGGATAAACTTTGGACTAAAATATTGGTTATTGAAGCAAAATCTAAGATGGACTGCAGGCGTTGAAATCCGGCATTGCCTAGTAAAGTGTAAAGGGATTGTTTTAAGAACAAAGAAGAAATGGCAAACTGGATGGAATTTTGGAGTGTATTGAGTAAAGATAAGAGCTCTTAGAGAGGCCCGAACTCTCAAGAAAGGATGAACAATTCAACTATATTCTCGCTTGCCCTGACTCTTCCTCCTCCTTCCTTTAAATAACCCAATCGGTTAGAATATATTCTAACCGATTGCCAGCTCCTCCTTCCACGTTAACATAAAACAAAACAAAAGGAATACAATTGAAAGATGCTCCTAGGCGCACCGTTACAGGGATAAAACAGTAAATTAACATAAGTGAGGTGGACTTATTCTAGAAGCTCGGATAGGATCTCTTCTGCTACCAGAATTCTTCCATCCTCTGGGCTGACCCTTCTGTCACTCGGATCCTTCCTGTCATCATGGGCTGATGCTGTCCAAAGCTACTTCCGGCTGTCCACTTTAGCAGGCCCATAACAGGGTCTCCCCCATTAAAGCACCTTGCCCACAAGGTGCGGATACTGTTGCTGGAGAGTCCATAAAAGCTCCCAAGTATCATCTTCAACCGACACACCACGCCAACGAACCAAGACCTCTGTCGCTGCACGGCCCTGGTGTTTGATCAGACGTCGATTGACAATGAGCTCTGGTTCCGGCCGAATCTCGCCGTTAGTATCCACAGGAGGCAATGTGGATAACGGAGATGAAGACAGGCCAAGCTTTTTCTTTAAACACGAGACATGAAAAACAGGGTGTATGCGAGATTCTGGTGGGAGGTCTAAGCAGTACGCCACAGTGCCTACTCGGCTCAAAACCTTAAAGGGACCAAAAAATCGAGGTGAAAGTTTGAGATGTTTCCGCATAGCCACCGATTTCTGCCTATATGGTTGAAGCCTCAGGTACACCCAATCCCCCACAGTAAATTGACGGTCTGATCTATGTTTGTCTGCATAAGTTTTCATGCGGTTCTGGGCCTGATGTAAATGTTCTTTGAGCAATGTAAGTATCGATGTGCGGTCTCGTAACTGAGAATCAACAGCCAAATTTGCCGAGGTGCCCGGTACATAGGAAAGGAGAGCTGGTGGTTTGTAGCCATAGACTGCTTCAAAAGGAGTGAACCCCGTGGAAGAGTGGTGGCTGGTATTGTACCACCACTCTGCCAATGGAAGCCAAGTGCTCCAAGCTTTGGGTTTAGCCCCCGCATAGCAACGGAGGTAAGTTTCGAGGCACTTATTGAGAGCCTCTGTTTGTCCATCCGATTGCGGGTGATAGGCTGAGCTGAAGGCCAGAGTGCTGCCCTGTAAGCGGAAAAGCTCTCGCCAAAATGAGCTCGTAAATGTAGGGTCTCTGTCCGATACAATGGTAGATGGCATTCCATGCAACTTGAAAATATTGGCAAAAAAGACCTGAGCTACTTGTGAGGCTGAAAAAGGATGAGTTAAAGGAACCTTTAGAATTTGGGAGACCTTCTATAAAATCAAGAGAAATGTCCGACCATACCCGGGAGGGAATAGGTAATGGCTGTAGCAAACCTGCCGGTAAAACTGTTTCGTGTTTATTCTCCTGGCAAACCCGACATTCACGTACAAAAGCCTTAATGTCTGACTTCATTCCTTTCCAAATGAAATTTGTCTTAGCACGGGCAAGGGTCTTATGAAAACCCGAATGGCCTGAAGTTGGATTGGAGTGAATATACTCCAAAACTTGATTCTGAAAGGCAGACCCTTTGACAAGCCAAAGACGACCCTTACAGAGAAGTAAACCCTGCTGAAGAGTGAAGCCTTGAACAGTAGGTATACCCTTGCTGAATTCATCCAAAAGAGTCTGGGCCTTTGTGTCATCAATGTAAGAGGATTTTAAGTCTGTAATCCAATCCGGGGTAGGAAAAGAAATCAAGGAAACTGAGAATTCCTCCTGGTTAGACACCTCATCCCCTTGCCTTGACAAAGCATCGGCTACCTTGTTATCCCGGCCACTTTTAAACTCGATGACAAAATCGTATCCCAAGAGTTTTGATAACCAACGTTGTTGAGCTATGGTGCCAACCTGCTGTTCCAAAAGAAACTTCAGGGCCTGGTGGTCAGTCCGGACAATAAAAGGGTGTCCCAACAAGTAAGGACGCCATTTCTGAACAGCGGTGACCAAGGCGAGGAGCTCTTTCTCATAGGTAGACAGAAGGAGTGTCCGACCTTTCAAAGCTTTACTAAGGAAAGCTAGAGGTCGACCTTCTTGCATTAAAACTGCTCCCATCCCCGTGCCACTTGCATCGCACTCGATAACAAATGGAAGGGAGAAATCTGGAAGACGCAGAACCGGAGGAGAAGAGACTGCCAATTTAAGAGCTTCAAAAGCTTGTGTAGCCTCTGAAGTCCATACAAAAGAATTCTTCTTCAACAGATTGGATAAAGGAGCCGCCAACAAGCCATAATGGCGAATGAACTTGCGGTAATACCCGGTGAGGCCTAAGAATCCACGCAAGGCTTTAATGGATTGTGGAATAGGCCAAGAGACCATGGCGTCCAGCTTCGCAGGGTCTGCCCGTACCCCATGCTGGGAAATCAGGTGTCCCAGATACTCGATCTCAGGTACAGCAAACCGACACTTTGAAAGTTTTGCAAACAAGTGATGTTGAACTAAAACCTGCAGTACAGTTTGCAAATGTAATAAATGGTCAGTCATGGAGCTACTGTAGATCAATATGTCATCAAAGAAGACAAGAACAAATCGTTGAAGAAACGGCTTGAATAAGTCATTCATAAGGCTTTGAAAAGTGGCTGGTGCATTTGTAAGGCCGAAAGGCATGACGAGGAACTCATAATGTCCCTCGTGAGTCCGGAAAGCCGTCTTAGGGATGTCATCTTGATGCATCCTTATTTGGTGATATCCCGAACGTAAATCCAATTTGGAAAAAACCACTGCCCCATGAAGTTCATCGAGCAATTCGTCGATGATGGGAATAGGGAATTTGTCCTTGATTGTTTTGTGGTTAAGGGCGCGATAGTCGACACATAGACGCCAACTACCATCAGGCTTGCGGACAAGAAGGACAGGGGCAGAAAATGGGCTTTGGCTAGGGCGAATGACTCCCGAAGATAACATGGCTCGGATAATTTTTTCTATTTCAGACTTTTGGAAGTAAGGATAACGGTAAGCTCGAACATTTATGGGAGTGGAACAAGATAACGGAATTTTGTGGTCATGGGAACGAGGGGGTGGAAGGGCAGTGGGCTCAGTAAAAACAGAGGTGTAGGTAAGAAGAAGGGATTGTATATCAGGTGGGCATGGTGGACATGATTGGTCGGTAGTGCCACAAATGAGTTTTAGGAAAAATCCCTTATTGGCTGAAAAATCAGATTTGAGAAACTGACCTCCATCCTCCATAGAAAACTCCAAAGGCCCTAAACCTTTCAACAAGACAGGGACTCCATTGGCAGAATATTGCATAGTCATAAGGGAAAAATCCCAAAGGACCGGTCCAAGGGTTTGTAACCACTGAACCCCGAGGACCATGTCACAACCACCTAACGAAATGAGGTAGAAATCTGCCTGAATAGGCTGACCTTGCACTTTGAGGGAGACGGATGAGACACGACCGAAGCATTGAATAGTCTCCCCATTGGCAATCTTCACTTGCAAGCTGGGAGTGGATAATACTGGAAGGTGTATTTTGGCCAAGAAAGCCGGATCCAGGAAGTTGTGGGTACTTCCTGAATCAATGAGGATGCTCACCACATGTGACTGCAACACTCCCAATAGACGCATGGATTTGGACCCTGAAGAACCCGAAATTGCACTGATAGAAATTTCAGGATCTTTGCACTCCACTATATCAAACTCTGGAACCGTATCAACTCCCTCGGTAGAGTCATAATAAACTTCATCAGAAGGATCTTCCGAAGGCAATTCTAATCCGGACATGAGGAATAACCGTGGAGACTTACATTTATGTCTCGGCAGCCACCTGTCATCACAGTAATAACAGAGACCTTTGTCACGTCTCTCTTTCATCTGAGCAGGAGTAATACGTTGGACTGGTAGTCCGGGGGCAGCTTTGGTAGGTAATGCCAAAGGGGTCGAAGCACTGGGCTGAGCCGAGCTAGGTAAGCTACTGGATTGACCCCAAGATTGATGTCGACCAAAAGAGACAGAAGATGATGTAACACGGAGGGGTCTCCGGAATGAGAGGAGATATTCCTCTTGTAATTTAGCCAACCCAAACGCAGCTCCCAACGTAGGTGGGTGTAACATTCTCACAGGTAAGCGGATATCGTCCTTCAAACCACTAAGAAAACAGCTTAATCTGTTTTGCTCCGAAACCCCTCGTAGCCTATTGGACAGAGCCTCAAACTGGGATGTATATTCTGCCACTGTGGAAACCTGTCGAAGCCTCATCAAAGCTTCCATCGGGTCATCATAGGTTGGCCCAAAACGGGTGAGCAAGGCCTGGAGGAATGCATCCCAAGTGGGAAACTGGCCAGCGTCCTCAGCGTCCTGGAACCAGATTAGAGCCTCTCCCTCCATGTGAAAAGAGGCCATGCGAAGACGGTGATATAAAGGCGTTTGATAGAAATCAAAAAATTGGTTCGCCTTGTAACACCAATTAGCAGGGTTGTCACCATCAAACCGTGGGAACTCTAAACGGAAAGGACGAGTATGGAACAACTGATCCTCACGTCGATCAGGAAAATCATCCTGAAACCTGAGTTGGTGATCGTCTTGCACATCCCAACCATTCTGGTCAACTGGCCTCCGAGGATTCCGAAGACGATCTTCACGACCTTTCGGGGCAACACGACCTTCCCGACCCGGAACACGATGATCCCCCCGGCCAGGAACAAAGGGAAGCTGAAAGGGAGGCGGATCGTCAGGAGGCGGACGTTCCGGTTGCTGTCTGGGCTGCGTAGCAATAAAGGTGCGGAACATGTCAGTGAGCTCAGTCAACTGCTGCTGGACAGCTGCATTGGTAGTTTCTTGTTGGGCTATGTGGTCATGACAGATTTTTAGAGAGTCGGTGAGGTGAGCTAGACGAGTACCGTCAGCCATGAGAAGAAAGGAAAAAAAAAAAAATTTGTGGGCGAGAACGATCAACGCAGAAGCAATGGGTAGGAAGGACTGAGCTCTGATACCACTTGTAAAGGGATTGTTTTAAGAACAAAGAAGAAATGGCAAACTGGATGGAATTTTGGAGTGTATTGAGTAAAGATAAGGGCTCTTAGAGAGGCCCGAACTCTCAAGAAAGGATGAACAATTCAACTATATTCTCGCTTGCCCTGACTCTTCCTCCTCCTTCCTTTAAATAACCCAATCGGTTAGAATATATTCTAACCGATTGCCAGCTCCTCCTTCCACGTTAACATAAAACAAAACAAAAGGAATACAATTGAAAGATGCTCCTAGGCGCACCGTTACAGGGATAAAACAGTAAATTAACATAAGTGAGGTGGACTTATTCTAGAAGCTCGGATAGGATCTCTTCTGCTACCAGAATTCTTCCATCCTCTGGGCTGACCCTTCTGTCACTCGGATCCTTCCTGTCATCATGGGCTGATGCTGTCCAAAGCTACTTCCGGCTGTCCACTTTAGCAGGCCCATAACATAAAGATCGTTCCGGCATTGCCAGCCCAGAGTTGGCATGCTATATTACGGATTCCCTCAAGGAGGAATAGCAGGCCAAGACAAGTGGGTCGGACAGAATCATGACAAAAATCCCCCATATTTGCTGAGATTATTAAATCCAGAACTAACAATTACAACAAGAACATAAGAGGAAGAACAGATATACTTGAAAGGTCATCATCTCTGTAAGGTTGAGGCTTGAGAGAGAGAGCATAACTAAAGTCAAAGAAGTGACAACAAAGCTGGAATTATTGCACAAAAGATCGGCTGTTTTCTTCGAGACAAGATTGTTGTGCAGGAATCAAAGAAATGGGTGGGTTCCACCACATGAGTCTCACGTGGGACCCATCCCATGTCTCTTTGTCTTCTGCATAACAGTTACATGCAGGACAGTTACATGCAGGAGGCATTAGCCGTTTTCTTCATCTAGCAATACACTTGAATGTACACTTATAACATATACATAAAGTCCTACAATCAAGAAACCACAACTAAAAAACATGGGATCCATTCAACAACTAGAACTGCTAAACTAAAGGACTCAATAATCACCTCTACCAGGTTTGTAGGACCTGTTACGACAACTTCATCACTTGGTAAAAAAACTCAAACAGTTCGTGCTCAAGATGAACGCACGTACAAAAAGAGGTGATTTCTGCATTAGTCCTATCATTTAGCTAGTAGAGAAATTTGGCATCTTATTCAAATGCGTCAAAATCTTCTCAGCCAACTGCCTCGTATTACCATCCCCATGATGAAAGGCGCTCACCAATGTGGCAGGCAACAACCTGTCCTGTGATATATCTGAAGAAGACTTGTCGCCACCTTTCACCAAAAATTTCTCAATCACCCAGAGTGACTTTTGCCACAGACCCTCTTGCTGGTGCTCTTTCACCAATTTAAGAACATGTTTTATGGCATTTACTTCACTCAACATGTTTACACTCTGGTCTACATCAACTTTGTCATCCAACAATGTACATATAGCTGACAATGCAGCTTCGGCCACCTCAACATTATCATGGTCCAAGCAAGCCAACAGCTTTTCAACTGCCTTTGCATCAACCAAACAAAATGTGTTTTGTGAAGAACATGCCCCTCGGTGAACTGCGCACACTGGTATTTTACTCCACTTTGATGAACCAAAAGATAGGAACTTGGGTAACCTCACAGACTTGGTTTTCTGGATTTGTGGTGGTTTTGATAGACTTATTGATTCTGATGAGAGATTCTCCAACCCAATTGCTGATAACCTCTGTACTTCATCACTTGATGTCTTCATGAGCAACTCTGTGAACACTAACGTGAAATTGTAGTTTCTTGCTAGAAACAACATTTGAGGATCATATAGTGTTGCTGTGAATCTGACTAGAATGCCCACCAGGCCTTCCAAGTAAGCACTTGCATACCTGCTTGATCTTGTTCCACTTCTTTGGATTTGATTGATTGTTTGTAGGATCGTCGCGACTACATTCTTGCCCTGAAGAGCTATGTTGAGTGTCAGGTTTTGGTGAGGGAGTTGTGCTAAAAATTTTGCTGAAACTGCATGTCTCTCTGTGATTTGGGTTATGTCAGTCGGCCTCTGTATTAGATTCTCAGGTTGGCCTCTGGTTTTGCATAGTCTTTCTACTAGTATGTGTCCCATGTAGGGTGAAAGTGTAGACAGTAGCTTAACTGTTAGTACCCCAAGTTCTTCATGTGGATTATTGATGAATTCAGTCAGGTTGTAGCTTGCTTCAGTCGTGTTGACCGCTGAGACAATGATGGCTGTTGATTTTGGTGTCTTTGTCAGGCACAAGAGAATTCTGATGAGGTTGACGTTGAGTTCATCAGGGGTTGAGTTCTTGAGCATGCAGATGATGTTGTAGGCAAAATAGTTGGAAGACACGATGTGTCCATGACTATTCACTCGGAGGTTCTCAAGGTCAAGTCCAGACTCAAATATATTCGCTATTATTGCAGCTGCTTCTATTTTGGAGTTCACAGGCTCGTCACATATTCTCCTACTGAACATCTCTTCCACCATAATTTGTACTACTCCAGCTTCCACAAGTATTTTTCCATTTGGCCGGTAGGATGAGATTCGACCTAGAGCTTTAAATGCTTCCCTTCTGGTCAAAGTGTTCCCACTCTGAACCATTTTGATGAGAGGGGGAGAAGCTCTCTCAGCCACGCAGGTTTCTCTCTCTTGTCCGAGAGCAATTTCCCCAAGGTAGCTCGCCATTTCCATTTTCGTCTCTTCGCAACCTGTTATTCAATTTGCTTCTAGTCAACATTAATTTTTGTTGGATGGCAAGGAGTTTCTATTAACTATGCTTATAATATGATCTGCTCTGAAGCTGAACAATATGGTCATTGGAAATAGTCCAAAATAATTCTAGGCTTTCACATAATTTTCCGAATAGCTGTTATTAATTAAGACTATGCTTCTTACAAAATAATTTTCTAAAGACCTTTCCTATTCTATTTCAATATATTTATTTTATTCAACTGTTTGAGGTGGCTTAGAAAGACTAGAAGAAGTTCTGAAATTACCTTCAGTGAGTTGATTTAGAAGAGGTTCCAAAAGTCCACATTCTGCCATGCGCTTAATGTTATTTGGTGCTCTCTCTAAGTTCCTTAGGATTTCATCTGCTTTTTCTGAGGCAAATTCATCGATTGAAGGTTTGTATTTAATAGAGATCAGCATTAGCATCCCTCCAGTAACCGACCCAATTTTCTTGCACAAAGATAGGGATCTTGAAAGTTCAAGCAAGAACAGCAATGATGCATGCCTTATCGGCTGGTGACTACTTGACAGCATCTTAATTACCGTTGAAATATCCATTGCTTTATAAATTATTTCCTGCAAGAAAAAGCAACCAATGTTCAGTGTTATGGTTTTAGAAGCTCTTCGTTAGTACTTTTAAAGTAAGGGCATATACTTGTATGCCAACACATAATATAACATAGAAATAGCAGAGAGATAGAACAAGAAGTGCGAGAGCTTGTTTGGGAAGGTTTTGATTGTATGAATTGGAAGTTATAGCCAAGGATTGGTCAATTGTAGTTGATAAAGGTCCAAATATATAACTATTCTCCCAAGAAAATATTGGATATCAGTAACTGATGAAAGTTCTTTGATAGGGCTTCTTTGTCTATATCACTGAGAGAGACTACACTGTCACCTCTCAAGTTATCATTTTTATTTTCATAATTTTGAAACACGTAAGTATACATGAGCATTAAGGATAAGTTCCAGAGCACCGTATTGTTTTTTAATCGTTTTTCTAAATGAAATTCAGGAAACAGGTAAAGAGCTAAAACCTTGCATTCATCATCTTCCTCTGCAAGTAGTCGTAATAGTTCCAATGCTGCACATCTAACATCTCTGTCTCTGTACTCTAGAAATTTTAGGAGCGAAGGCAATATTCCGACACTCAAAACTTCTATACTGTTATATTGTTTCCTTTGGCAGATACTTTGCAAATCTTTTATTGCTTCGAGTACCATACTCTCTGAACTGGCTAAAGACAAAGCTGTCTTGGCAACCTTGATGGTGGCTGAGTCATTCCTTTCCCTCCACTCCTCTATGGTCCACTTCAGAGCTATATTGGTGTTGAGATTTGTACTTACCAGCTTTTTCCCTGTGGTTGGGCAGATATTCTTCCCTGAGTTTTTGAATTTCTCAAACCACTCAGTTATTGCCTTCCTTTCATAGGTCACTCCTGTTTCTATGGTGACCGGGTCATCCATGATCTTCTGCGTGAGAGGGCAAAAGAAAGTTTCATAAAGAGGCTCTATGTACTGATCCACCTGTGGCAATGTGGTTGAGGAACTTCTTATTTTCCCATGTTTTCCAGCATTGTCCGAAATGGTGCTTTTACATGCTTTCATCATAGGAGGCATAGTTAAGAACTGAGGATTGTCTGAAGAAACCTCAACACTAATGGGGTAGAGATCTTGCTCTGTTGATACTTCTTGTTCCTTCAATTGCTTCTCCAAAGACAATCCATATGTATTGAGCCCATAGGCCTTTGCTAGAGTCTGGCTGATTCTAAATTCAGCATTCTGCATCTCATTTGAAAGAGACCGGATAGCAACTTCTGCATATTTTTGATCTCCAAATGACGATGATGGTATCAGGCTCAGGCAGTCTCCCATGTGTTTTATCACTCCTTCAAGCTGTGCTATGATGCTTCTTAGCTCATTATCTGAAATTGGTTCTGTGCCTTCTTGGCATCTCTTCATGATATCCTTGGCCAAATCAACGTTTTTGGATAGAGTTTGTAGAATCTGTATTGCATTTGCTGGGGAGCTCTCAGCTGTCAGCAACTCCATTATGGCCAGAGAAGCCCGGTAAATGTAGCATCCAAATTCAATAAAGTTTTCCTGCTCTATCTCTATGCATACTACTGCTACTGTGATCCCGGAAATGGATGCCAACATGGACTCTGAGAGACCTATAATTTGGGCTGTATCTTCCTTGATCTGTATGTTAGAATGATAGAATTATTAAGCAGTCACTACACCCATCAGTCCTTTAAGTTAAGGAAAATTATTTTTGCAAAGAGAGTGACAAGATTCCCTTTCTCTGCCCCCTGACACTTTCTTAAAACAAGGTCAGGATGCAGTTCCTCACTAGTGATGTATTTATCTTAGAGCATCATTGTAACTTGTATGATGTTCAGGAATTAGAATAAATTTTATCCAAAACAGAATCAAGATTAAAAACTACATTCATCTAAAACAGAATGAGAGAGAATTATTAAGCATTCACTATACTCATCGGTCTTCAAGTTGAGGAAATTACTTTTGCAAAGGGAGTAACAAGATTCCCTTTCTCTGTCCTTTGGACACTCCCTCAAAACAAGGTCAGGAGGATGTAGTTCCTCACAAGTAGTATTTATCTTAGAGCATCATTGTGACTTGTATGATTTTCAGGAAATAGAATAACTAAGTATCTTGATATTGTTCCTAAAATCACAATTTGACAAACTTTCAAGACAAGAGATACTGTAAGTACAGTACCCGTCTTCCGTTCTAAAGCTTGTATGCATTTATTCTTCTCATTATTTGAATCAACAGCAATAAAAGTTGCTTGTAGACTCTGGTTTCTTTACTCTAAGTTTATTAATTTCTAAAAATCTACAATATCGTGTGATTAGTGCAGTGTAGAAAAAAATACACTATTCACGGTCAATTTATATGGAACTGTCAAATATCCTCTGCCTCCGAGAACATAAACTAAACGTGAACCGTTCAGCAGCTAAAGCAGCTGATATGCTATCTCTAGGGGTAGTAGAGCATTAGACCATAGGAGTGACTAGCCTTGTGATTAGTGCAGTGTAGAAAAAAAATACACTATTCACGGTAATTTATATGGAACTTGTCAAATATCCTCTGCCTCCAAGAACATAAATGAGATTTGGAGGCTAGTCACTCCTATGGTCTACTGCTCTACTACCCCTAGAGATAGCATATCAGCTGTGCTTTAGCTGCTGAACAGTTCACATTAACTTCTGCTCTCATAAGAGTAAACTTATACTTTCTCGTCCTAATGCAATTGAAAAAAAAAAATGCTTAGAGAAACTTGTGGAATTCGTTTAGAGAACATCAACTATAAGTTTGTGAGATCTTTAGCCCTATAAGGCTCATTGAAAACATTATTGAGAATTTGAGATTTAGTTTTGAGGCTCAAAAGAACAAGAAAAGAAAAAAAAGAAAGACTCAGAAGCTCCTACCGACATCCAATTGGAGCTACTGCCCTGCCTGCCCACTATGCCCTTCCGGAGTAGAGCACCCAATCTTACAAAACCTGGAGTTGTGATTTACTCTAGAAGGAGAGGACATTTAAGATTTAAGAAGATGGTGGGATTAGTTTTGGCATTGAACAGTGGACTATTATATACATATAATTGACAAATTTTATCTTATATATAATCATACGCTAAAGGCGATACTTTCCTTGAATGCTATATCTTCTTGCTGAATTTTTACATCTCTCTCTCTGATTGTGTGTATGTGTGTACACACACTAAAGAAAGGGCTGGAAGACTTGACTAAGTCAGCCAAAACTCACTATCGGTTTGGTTTAAGGTTTCTTTCTTGAACTACAGTTTTGTTATTAGGGCATTTGATTTGTATTTTTCAACACCAACTGCTTTGCTTTTAAATGGCAGCACCTTAAATATTAGCAGCTTTCCTATTATGATTATCAAATTTTTTCAGTTTCTTGGATTTCTGATGTTTATATGATAAAAACCCATTTAAGATCTTGGTTTCCGAGTTCCTATATTTAGCCTCTGATTATATCAAGTTGTTGATTAAATTACAAGAGTCAAATAGCCTATTTGATGAAGAAACAGCCTTCGAGACGACTGGGTAAAAGGGATTAGGCTATTGGTTTTTCACTTCAGCTGCATTCGTCATTACTGAAACTATTCAAAAGTTTATATTATCCAATCGGTGCTTGACAAATTGAAATACATAATTTAAGATTATGGCACTTTCACATGTTACATCAAACACCTTAGCTGATGCCGGCAAGAAATTTTCTGGTCTTGTCCATTTACTTTTTCTTTGGTACCATCCCCAACTACCGCCAACACCTGCTCGCATTCACCATCAGTCCATCACCATCACCATCACCATCACCATCTATTCATCTCCATTTTTCTCACTTCCATTTCTGGCCCACTCCCTGGCCACGCCTCTGACCCATTTGCTCCACATCAAGAAACAGTCATTCACACCACAAGATGTTCACAAAAAAAGCAAAGGATGTGAGAGTCCGTAATTGGGTTCTGAGTGAAGGCCCATTGTCGGCGGCAGTTCCTTTTTTAGGTTCGTTTGAATTTGTGAATTCAAAAAGTACGATGTAAAAATAGCGATTTTAAAAAGTGCGATTTTTAAAAATGATTTTTAAAAACGCAGTTAAGCGTTTGACAAAATCGCAGTTTAGCATTTTAAAATACTGCGTTTTCAAAAAAGCACCTTATTGCCTACGATTTGAATAAGCATTTTTCTGCGTTTTCAAATCGCAATTTTTTAAAAACACAATTTTCAGACGGTTCATTTTCTGCGATTTGGTTTAAAATCGTACTTTTTTTCTACAAAATCGCAATCTCAAACGCACCCTTAGGTCTCGTTTATCTAATAGCTTAGCAGCACGATGGGTGCTTGTATTGCTTTCTTATAGCTCCGTTTTGACCGTTTAGGCTATTTGTGGGGGATATTCGGACATGTCACATGGAACAGTAAATTGTGAATTGAGGCTTTATCCCATAAGAAATCAGAGGTCTGATAGAATGGCAAAGGACTGGCCCAATCAGAAGTCTCATCCTGTCCACACCCATTAGATGAGGCCCTGCCCATATATATGTTTGTTGTAATCATAAATCTGATTAAAAAAAGAAATAATTAAATTAATATATAATAAGAATGCTTCTTCTTGTTCAATTGATGAAAAAAAAATAGGACTGTTAAGACATTTAAATACTTCTTTTTAAAATTTGATTCTAATTTGATGTGTTATAATCTTATAAAATTTTTAATTTTAAAAAATGTGTCACAAAAACATAGAATTGTAACATATTATGTTAAAAACAAATTCTGAAAAAAAAGTGTTTGAGAATCAAGTATTTCTCAAAAAGAAATAACGGGAAGAATGAACGTAATTGCTCAAGAGACACTGCAAGTAAACTCCAATTTCCTTTTCCAGCTCCAGATAAAGAGGGAAAAAAACAAAACCTACACTTAATGAGCAAATGCCCAGCCTCCGATTACCCTACAACAAGTGACTGAACAAAATCTGGATTCTTAGAAAAAAACAAACAAACAAACAAATGTTTGTGGACCATGCTACTTCTGGGCCACTCAGCATCAATCACCTGCAACTCCAAAGTTGATCATGTCAGAACCGACCCTTTTGTCTATGTACAAATCACTATCTTTGGGAGCCCACTAAACACGTGATTCTCATGAAGTTTTAGTTTTTACTCTCAAATTTCTCTCGCTCCTACCCCTCAATCATACATCATTTGGATTAAAGATAAGAACGCTACTTTTTTGCCACCGGAAAGTAGTAGAGTATCACCGGGAAGTGGAACCATGACCATTGACAAGAAGGAAACTATGAATTCAAGAAAACCAAGGCAACCCATCAACGAGAAATCGCCGTTGTTGCCAGAGAAGCAAGAGGGTCACCATTCGAGCGGGGAGTTAAATGGGGCATCATTTACTGGCTCAGTGGTCAATCTATCTACTACTATTATTGGTGCTGGGATTATGGCACTGCCTGCCACCATGAAGGTGCTGGGTCTTGGGCTTGGGCTTGGGCTGATACTCTTTGTTGCTCTACTGACAGAAGCTTCGTTGGAGATGCTGCTGAGGTTCAGTAAGGTGGGGAAGTCAGAGTCTTATGGAGAGGTAATGGGCGATGCTTTTGGAGGTGTTGGGAGGAGACTGCTTCAGATTTGTATTTTGGTTAACAACGTTGGGACGCTTGTTGTTTACATGATCATCATTGGTAAAGTTATGCCTTTGATGATTGATTGTTCTTACTCTTTCGACCATGCTTAATCTACTGAATGTTCTTTTCTATTCTTGTTTAATTAAATGATTAAATTCGCCATTTTTTCTTAGTTTAAACTTTTGAGATAACCAGTGGAGGTCTTGAATTTGAATCCTAACTCTACAATTGACGCCTATTTTTAATTTGAAATATTCTAGGTGTTGGTCTCACTTGTTGAGGGGAACTTAAGCTCACTCGTAAAGGGGATTGTTAAAGCATTAGTTAAATATTGAATTCACCATTTTCCTATCAGTTTAAGCTTTTGGAAATGTTGGAAGGAGGAGGCTGCTTCAGATTTGTATCTTGGTTAACAACGTTGGGACGCTCGTTGTTTACATGATCATCATTGGTAAAGTTATGCCTTTGATGATTGATTGTTCTTATTTTTTCGACCATATTTAATCTAGTGAATGTTCTTTTCAATCATTGTCTAGCATTACTTTTGTTGTGTTTTTAAATTTTAACTTTGTTCAAGACCAAAAGGGAAAGGATTGTGTGATTCTGGTTTTACTTTTTTTGACATATAATGAGCATTAATCAAGATCAAGAGTTAACTAGATTAAACTTCTGCTTTTGATAAAGTTAGAGAATATTATAGAATAAAAAATTAACCAAATAATCCATCCCCAGAATGAAAATTGGGAAATCTAGTGTAAAGAAAATTAAAAAACAACTACAAATGAAAAACGATTGATTCTCTGTTTATCTATCATCTTGGCTTGCTTGCTTTATAATGCAGTGATATGTGACTGTTTTTATGGTTTTGTATTCGTTATTTCACTCAGGTGATGTGCTTTCTGGGACATCTTCAAGTGGAGTTCACCATTTTGGTGTACTGGAAGGGTGGTTTGGCGTACACTGGTGGAACAGTCGTACCTTTGTTCTTCTTGTTACGACCTTTGTTGTATTTGCTCCATTGGCATGCTTTAAGCGGATAGGTAAATGTCTATTCTATTAATCTTGTAAGCATTAACAAACACCAATTTAATATGTAACGATCTAGGAAAAAACGCTAGCCACATTTGCACTATCACCTCAAAAGGATTAGTCAAGTTGGAGCTTCCCTAGAATCACTTGTAAAGCTCAATTTCACGTAATAAGTAAACAATGTGAGACTTAAAACAAGTGAGCATCTCTTATAAACCACTCACTTTCTATATAAACTACTCATCTTTCCAATATGGGTTTGGGGTGTTACATAACATCTTAAATGAAAGGACTACATGACAATTTCTCCGTCTCACTCAGTACTTGCAGTCAAAAATTATGATTCGTAATATTCAATGATCTGCTTCACCAATACTCGCACTACCAAATTTTATTAATTTCAGTCCTACAAGTGCTTATTTTGTAGTTCTGATGACCGACCTAGCTTTTTTAAATGTGGCTACGCATACATCTGTTTTATTAATTTCTCGTGTTAGCATTTAAAGCACATGATTGAGATGGCATACAAGACTAATTTGTTTCATCCATTTCTTGCTATATTCGTAAGTCTGAGAATTATTCTTTTTTCCCTTCTACCACTACACGCATTTGATATGATTACTTGTTTCTGAACTCTAAAAGCACGAGCAAGAAATCAATACAAATCTTGTTCCCTTTCATAATGAATTTAGTAGACCTGAATTCACATACGTATTTTTATGCTGTAATACAGGAAATGATACATGTATTTCTAACAAAAATCCACATCATCTTCATCATTATGACATGTCATCTAACAATATAATATATAGCTCAAGCATTGTTATTCTATCATCTTCATCATTTTTTTGAATGACTCATGCTTTCTGTGCTTGCAGATTCATTGAGATACACATCTGCTTTAGCAGTGGCGCTAGCATTCATTTTTTTAGCTATAACTGCTGGAATCACAATTATCAAATCGCTAAATGGAAACATTGCTATACCCAGGTTTCTTCCTAATATTACCAATATTACTTCGGTCTGGAATCTCTTCACAGTTGTCCCTGTTCTTGTGACTGCATTCATCTGCCACTTCAATGGTAAGTTGGCTGATGATAACATAAATGGAATCTGCAATGTACAAATCTGCATGCATACTGAATGAAGGCGTCATTTTTGTAGATCAGCGATATGTTTTGTTTTTGGTTTTCATTTTGTGAAAACTGGCAAAGAAAGGATGCAGCTCAGTATATAAACTGTTTTTCCTTGATAAGTATAAAACAAACTTTCCAACTCTAATACTAGTCCATCGAGAAAGGCATCACCTTTACTTTACGGTAGTTGTGTATTGACAATAGTTAATGTTAGGATCATTCATGCAATACCGTTTCCCTTTGATATCACCTTTTTTTCCCCCTTTTTCTTTTTCATTTTTGGGCAAGTAATTTGCCAAAGAGAAAGAAAAAGGCTGAAAGAGTTGACTGGTCAATTTAGGGTTTATGTGGTAAATTATTGAGACGCCTGTTTGAGTTGATTTAATGTTAGATTGGTTAGACATTATAGTGAAATTTTTTAATGTTCGAGTTGATTAAATGTTCGAGTCAATTTAGGAGTTGATTTTTGTTGCTCCATGCTTGATATTATAGCGAAATTTTTTGTCGATTCCCTTTTGTTTTCTCCTACCTTAGTGCAATTTGTTTCTTTTTTTTTTGAAAAGTTCTATAAAATGTAGTCTTCCTAGTGAACAATGGCCTCAGAACTGAAGGATAAAGAGATACAAGCCATAGCACATATTGTAATCAACTTTGGTAATTCTTATTATAAAGTTCTCTTCAATATTTTGTTGCAGAACCAGTTTATTAAAATGTTATAACCGGTACATAACTCAAAAACTTAAAAGCATTAACGACTATTATGCATAATATGAACCTCTGCATTCATATACTTTATAGTCTAGCATAGAAGTTAATAAAAGGGCTTTCGCCAAATCTTGGCTTGGTGTAGGACAAGTATGCTTCGTGTTGAACACTTCTGCCATAGACTGTTTTAGAAGACTTTACTTGCTTGAGAAGTATGGAGTTGTATGACAATCACCCCCAGAAAATTAAAATCACGTCCACTTGCTTGAAGAATTACAGACCTATGGAATTCTTTCTCTATGCATTTTGCTGTCCTCTATGATATTTCTAGGTTGTAGATGAGAACCTAGAAATATCATAATTTATGCTCTATGCATTTCTTTCTCTGTTGTTTTTTCAATCAATGTCCAGAAAAGTTAGGAACTTCAATTTTTTTTTTTTTTTTGGGAATCCTGCATCATTTTCGAATTGACTTAATCCTGGGTTACGATGATCATTCTGCTTTTATTGCAAGGGGAAAAAGAATATACCTTTGTAACAGATTTCATTTTTGGCAGTGCATACGATAAACAGTGAGCTTGAAGACTCTTCCCTAATACGACCAGTTGTGCAGACATCACTGGCGCTGTGCTCTTTTGTCTACATACTGACAAGCTTCTTTGGTTTCCTCCTATTTGGTGACTCAACTCTTGATGATGTGCTGGCCAACTTTGACACCAACCTTGGCATTCCATACAGCTCTCTGCTCAATGATACTGTTCGCATCAGCTATGCCCTTCACCTCATGCTTGTTTTCCCAATTCTCTTTTATCCATTGCGCCTCAATTTGGATGGCCTTCTCTTTACTTCAGCTAGGCCTTTGGTTTCAGATAACCTAAGGTTTGCATTGATCAGCATTGGACTCCTTTTGCTTGTCTTCTTGGGTGCAAATTTTATACCCGACATCTGGGACGCTTTCCAGTTCACTGGAGCAACTGTTACAGTTTGCATAGGATTTATTTTTCCTGCAGCCATTGCTCTAAGGTTAATGTTCTTACTTCTACCTAGACTTTTAGAAAATGCACATACTATCATTTCAAATTGTAGGAATGGTGTTATGTCTACATGAGTTATTGAATGATTCTGGTCTGAGGAAAATACATTAGTGGTTAAAACATAGAGAAGGAAAGGAAACGGCAAAGCTGGAACAGGTGACAAGTATTTGGAAGATCATGTACTGAACTGATATACATTATTTCTTTTTCTTTCTCAATACATGTCACTGGTCAAATGATGTTTGGTCAGTATTGTGAGATAGTTGGGTGATAAAAATGTGGTATATATCATTTCTTCATAGGCATATAAATTCCAAAAAGCTAATAAACCAAACGTTGGTTTAGGTGGCTTAAAGCTATTTTGACTATATGAGTCATCTTATCCACTTGCTGATTTCTATTACAGGGATCGTCATGGCATAGCAGCAAAGAAGGACAAGATATTATCTGTTTTCATGATTGCTCTTGCTGTGTTTTCAAATTTGGTGGCCATATATAGTGACGCCTGTGCCTTATTCAAAAAGAACGCATGATTTCACCTAGTAACATGGTGGTTTTTCTTTTTCCATCATTGGGAGATCAGAAACATCGAAGTGTGGATATT
The DNA here is from genome assembly GCF_958979055.1 of Alnus glutinosa. Lineage (NCBI taxonomy): Eukaryota > Viridiplantae > Streptophyta > Magnoliopsida > Fagales > Betulaceae > Alnus > Alnus glutinosa. The sequence continues at coordinate 7,803,116 of NC_084886.1, read as the reverse complement.
GTAATAAATGAGAGTTCAATATCTGTTATTCTCTTTCGTCTTTTTCTTATTTTGATGGGAAGAGGGATGATTGAAGGGGGGGATTTGAATTCCGAGCAGCCTATATTGCTAACAATTCAGACAACAAATGTAAAAGAACTCTTATAAAGTCTATCTGCTTGAGCAAAGAGGTAGGCTGTCTGAAGTCTATTCGAACAGGTAGATTTTATAAGATCTCTCTTACATTTATTTCGACCAGCAAAATTGTTAAGAATCTTTATCCTATAAAAGAGTGGCTTAAAAGAGGACGCAGCAGTTCATGGAGAGATGGACTGCAAGAACTTTGGACAACTGAAATTGTATAATTATTTTTTTTCTCTTTACTACCAATTGCAAAATTTTGTTTTGAATTACAGCAAGAATCAAGAGGAACTAGCATCACAACAAATTGTACATATGCGGTGACAAAGTATACTAACAAAAAAACATATGCCAACAATCCAATTGGCTAGTTGAGCCAAAATAATCAGAAGCCCAGTGAGATGAGCCTTCATGTGGTATTCAAAGCTCTGACCCTTCGCTCATCTGTTTTAATCACCACCAATCGCTTTAATGTCCTTCGTCTAACACCTAACCCTAGTTGATATATAATTGTTGGAGCTGTTCCTTCTACTATATGCTGCACGTAACATCATCTCATTTCCTCAATTCCTTTTAAAAGTAGCTGATGAAGGTAGAGCCGAATATCGCCTCCCAAATGGTTGTGGTTGAAGCACTCTGTATGTCAATATATACAAGAATTTCCACGGGAAACTGATCGTGGGTAGTCAAGCCTTGACTTTCTTCTCAACGTTTCTGCTATAATGGGCTGTAGGCACTTGCCTTCACAATCTCATGCCTGTGAATGAGCTAAAGCTGCCATCACCTTCCACTGAATGACAAAGATTCCGAGTCCAAGTTAAGAAGGGACACTGCCAAATTAAGCATCTGGCTCAGACTAGTTGAAGAAATAGGGAGATTCCAGCACATCTCTCAGATCAAAGTCTCCCCGCTCTGGTAAGGGAGGAAAGTTCAATGTGGGGAAAGTCTTCTGGAAGCTATCCAGCAACTGTGCGAAAAGGCGAAAACAAAAGCAATCATCAATGCCATGTCAACAGGCAATAAATAACACAGTGCAAAATAAGAAACTAATAATCACAAGTAAATAACAGAAGTAGAGATCTTCAATCATAATTGAAGGACTTTTACAAGTGAAAAAACCATACATTCTCTAGTATTGGTGCCTCGTAGAGTTCAACAAATTTTTCTCTTAGTATTCTGTTCATTTCATCAACATCACATGCGTGTGTCCAGTATGAATCATGGACTCCTGTAATCAAACATAGATATGACATAGTGAAATTTCAAAACACGAGTATGCATGTGTGCATTAACGAAGTATGTAACACGAAGAAAAAAAAAAAAAAAAAAGGAATCTAGTTTAAACCTGCAAAGTTTAGGCCAGCCTTTTTGCTGGCAACAGCGGTCATCATCATGTGTGAACCGTCAAGGGAGTGCACAAAATTTGGGGGAAAAGCTGTCCTCTGCCGCTTAACCATGACCTATTAAAGTTACCCAAAGGAAAAAAGTGATCAAATGATTGGTTCTTAGACAGCTTAAAACTCGCACTCATGAGATAAGGTTGATACTTTATGATCACAGATAGGATATGGGTTAGCATGTGGTTGCAGATAGCTCCCTTAAGGAAAATCATTATCAGATACATGAATGAAGAAAAAGATTCAGTGTATGGCTGAAGATGGCTCCAATGAGGAATATCAGATACATACAATACTTGTTATATGGCTTGATGCGGATCCCACTAGAATTTGTTTCAAATCTGAGTAAACATATCAAAGCCTGATTCATCTCAGATCCAAGCCTCTCTCTCTCTCTCTCTCTCTCTAGTTTAGACTTAAGAATTGATAATTCCAATCAGAATACCGTACCTTATCCCCATGACAGCCCTAATTAATTATGCATATACTTGGCATACATTCAACAATGTTCTTTTTAAGGCACCGAGATTAGTAAAGCAGACACAAGAAAAAGGATGAACAAAGCTACCTTGTCAGTTTCTCGTCGCAGTGTCAACACCTGAAGAGAAGTCTTAATCTGCATGGGATTCAACACAGCATCTTAATGACATACCAAATATTAGTATTGGACATATTTGTAATTGTAATAACAACTAAATAAGTAATATCAGCCATTTTTTAAGTTCTATAATTTTGTTAGAACATTACAAGGTGCCTTGTCAGTTGCCGGTAAGGTTGTACAACAGGAAGTCCAAGAGGCGTGGTCCATTGCACAGGCTGATTCTCCGAAGCTATAACCTGTTTGATGTTCAAAGTTAGCAGTCAGCAATAAAAATGCAAAAGCATGAGCAATGGCATTTAAGTTTTGACCCTATAGTTTAAAATTGCGAACATTGAGTTAAGAGACAGCTGCTATAGAATAAGTGGCTCACATAGCAACGAGTACATGTTTGACAACAGAGACAACAAACTTCTGACATTAGAAATTCCAAACCATACGTAGATGTTCACTAAGCACGAAGAAAAACATAATTGTGGATATCTGTCATACCAAATATAAAATTCCAGAACTTCACCTGAAGTTACTCATTACCTTGATCAGAACTATATAGTTCAGCATTATTGTGATGGCTGAGGTAAGGTCAAACCAAAAGCAACTAAAACAAAACAAAAAAGAAAGGAAAATAGAACCAGGGGCCCACACCGAATACATTCTTCCTCCCAAATGAACCAAATTAGGGCAAACATGAAGCTTCTCCAAAATGGTCAGCCATGAGGATCTCCTTAATTATAGGATGAAAAGCCTAACAAGAGGAATATCTTTAAAAGAAACTGCCAGGTGAACCCTTCCTTTTTCCCCCTTTTACCTCTCTAGCTAACATAATGTTTCACCAAAACCACGAGACATGAGGATCCAAATTTACACATTGAAAATCCCAATAGTAGGCAATAACAGAGGAGTCTGTCAGATCCAATTATAGTGAATAGAAAAAACATCATTCAAAGAACTGTTTTGCGGAATGCTAGAGAGATTCTTAGAACAGTAGCCTTTTCTAACCAGAAAAGAATATTAATACAGGTATATGCAAACTTAAAAAATAAATAGGAAAGAAAACAAATCAATCACACCAAAAGAAAAAGAAGAAGAAGAGGAAAATCAGACTTTTGTAGGAAAGATCTCTCCTACCCCCATAACAACTTTAAAGACACCCAAACATATATCAAACCTTCATCAAAAGAAGTGGAACACCCACACATTTAATGGTGTTGAGCTACTGTTGAGTTTACATGTTCATTATTCCAGACCTTGCATGAGTACTGTTACATTTAGCAATGTTTCTACTTCCTTTGTAGATTTTATAGATTTCTTACATCTTATTGTAACTCTTCAAAGGACCTTCTGTAGTTTTTATGCATCTTGCATGCATAAGTTCTCTCCTCACTCTAATAAAATTTCTTATTACATACATAAAGAATGGTTAAGGATGCTTGGATCCTAGCCTGCTGTATATCCATGTGCCAAATCCTGTCAAGAGGGTAACAGAATTGGAAATTTCGATGAAAAATCTGATTAGCTTTAGTACTGATGAAGCCATGAAAGAACATTTAGGTGGTTGACCAATGATAATTCGCTCTCAACATTTAAAACCTTAGATGCCAAGTATTTGTAAATTCATCTGTAGTTTTGAGCAAATATATGATCATTTAAATATACAGTTTCCTTTCCAATTCAAATACTAGGGAGAGAGACAAAGGGGAGCTGCATTTCAGAAAGAATTGTTTTGAGGCAGTCCAAATAAACCTTCCCAGCTAAGATACACATCAAAGTCATTTCAACCCATGTTAAAGGAAGGGTGCACACCAACAATTTTACACAGGAAAAAAAAAAGAACAAAAGGCCATAACTCTCTATTAAGGGAGCACTTAAGCATCTGATCAGGCTTCTCATGGCACATACATACATACTTAAATATATAACATACGAGTCAATGGTCGAAAAAGAACAGAACCCAGAAGGGGGGAGGGGGGAAAGCATCATTTGCGCATGTGCTTAAATTTCTCAGCTGTTAATGGTTACAGCATTCACAGACTTCTGTTGTAAGCAAGTAATCACAAGATTGATGACACACCTTTGCACAATCGCCAAGCCAACTCATGATACTTCTTGCAGCTTCAAACATCTCTCCTAAGGCAGTCAATGTGGTCTGCTCAGGCAGTGAAATAATCAGTACAAAGTCTAATATAAGCAGATAGAGACACAATGCACATATTAGCATGCGTGCACACTGTCACACGTGCTGGACAGATTTATTCTTTTACCTTTGCAGCATAACAAGATGCAGCAAACAGCTCGTTATCATCTGCAATGGCACAACGTTCCTTTAATCTCTTCTTGATCTGGTCACGGGCACCAATATAAGTGACACCATATACAGATGTCATCACTGTTTGCTTTACCAATTTCCGGTCCACCTAAGGATACCCAGTATTACAATATAGCGAATGGAAAGTCAAACTATTAGCATTATAATATAAAAAATTGCAATCAACTGGTTTCACCCAAAAAATTCCTTTTGATGGCAACTCCAAGCCATCTATTTTATATACGAGAAAATAGTTTTAGTTAAGTCATTAAAAAGTCTTCCTAATTTAAACAAATTACTACCACCCTATTAAAGTATATAATCTTGACACCAAAATATTTGACAAGAAATGACAGAAACCTGATTGATTAGAAGCCTCGCATACGTTGCATTTGGATCAGTTGCAGGATCTTTTTCCGCATCTCTCCTCATGATATCAAGTACTCTGCAACCACAACAATAAATTTCAATCACAGGTAATAGGATAAATGAGGGTACTGTTCTGAATCTGTATCTGCTAGTGACTTGAACCCAAGACCTCCTTTTCTTAAAGGGAGAGAAGTACTATGTGTCTACAAGGGCCAGCAGTAACATTAATCAAATTAGATTGATTAAAAAAAAGATTGCTTTTGGAAAATTTAGGCACTTGAACATCAGAATTACTGGCATCTTTAATTGAAACATCATTTTTTTTTTCTTTTTGATGAATTAATTGAGGCATGAATTTCTATTTTCAATAATTAATTGACACATATCATGAAGCATGCAAAAGTAAAACCATTTAAATAATTTAAACCTAAACTGGCAGACTTAGTTGAATTTGTTTAAAAACAGAGAATGAAAAGCAGTGGAACTTTTATTAATATGGCTGATATTGTAATGTAAACTCAAAAACATAACTGCTTATTGCAATTTAATCAAAATTTGGTGTCAGATATTAATACTGCCAATTCTCTTCATCCTTTAGAATACATCGATGGAGATATCACATAATTTGTGAACATGATCTTTCAAATATTTGTTTATACGATTCTGAGTTTTGGATCACCTCTTATGGCTTTTTGCACGACGCAAATGGTATACAACATAAACAACCTCAACAAGTCAACGAGGACATTTCTTAATTGAATACCAATTAAATAAAGCTCATCATTGATCTTTTTATACTAATTGAAGGAAGAAAATTGGTGAGGGGTAATCTTTTACTTTATTCTAACAGGAGAGTGTCTACTTTCAAAAACTTGATGTGACGTCTGAATGACAAAGCTTCATTTTAAAGCAACAATATTTAATAGTCATTTCCTTAGTTTTGTTTTTGTATGTATAAGGAACTTCTTTCCTCATTTCGTCTTGGTTAGGTTCTCATTTTCTTTATTCTTTCACAATTCATTGGAAAACATTTGTCCCAATCTTTATTCCTCTCGTGTCATAATATATTCTTCTTCTCCCACGAAAACATACTGTTACTGTTGTCCACAGATATGTAGCAGCTACTGTTCACACACCCACTTCAACTTGGAGGGGGGAGGGGGGGGGAAGAGAGAGAGAGAGAGAGAGAGAGAGAGAGAGAGAGAGAGAGAGAGAAATGCTTGCCTAGTGGCGATTCCTGAGTAAACATCTGCAGGTTTGTCTCCTCCAACAAGATTTACTGCAGCTGCTCCCAGCTATGAAATTAAAGCAATTTAATCAATAAATAGAAAAATTTACACAAGCATGTGTGAAGTACAACATACAGATGTTAGGCAAGAGTGCTGGAATTGAGTGTGGAAAGATTTAAAAACCCTAATATTTTCCGTGGAGGTGTTCTGATCAGCCATGAGGCAATATATGCAAAGAGCAGAGCCGTGACTTTCTCATGTAACTTATCTCTCTCTCTCTCTCTCTCTTTTCTATATCATCATGTAATTTATTTTAGGGGAAACTTCACTTACCACCCCTGCTCTTTCATCATTTTTGCAATCATACCCATAAACTTAAAGTGTCAATTTAGTGTATCCATCTTTTAATTTTTTCAATTTCACCCCTCCGTTAGAATTTTCCGTTAAATCCTAACGGATGGGTGTCAAAATGCCTAAAATACCCCTCCTTTTTTTTAGGAAAAAAATTGTAAGGATTTAGGCGTTGGTCAAGATTTAACGGAATTTGCAAAAATACACATGCCTGAATCTTTGAAAAAAAATTTATTTATATATATATATATATATATTTTAAAAAAAAATAGGGGTAATTTGAGAATTTTAACGGAAAATCTTAACGGAAGGGTGAAATTAAAAAAAATTGAAAGATTGATACACTAAATTGACATTTTTTTAAAGTTTAAGGGTATGATTGCAAAAGTGATGAAAGATCAGGAGAGGTAAGTGAAGATTTCGCTTTATTTTAAATGTTGCAAGTTTCAAACCTTCAAATTTATGGCCAAAAAGAACTTTTGACATAATATAAAATTAAATGTCCTAAAACCAAGCTTAAACTATTGTGCAGCTTATATGTACTGCATCTTTCTTAAATCCCAACAACTAGAGAAGCTTGTTACCTTGTCCCTTCCAAGAGCAGCATAGTGTTGTAAGCCATTACACGAACCATCCTTGCAAAAAAATAGAGGGAGAAAGAACAAAAAAATAAGACAGATGTATTTTGGGACAAGAAAATCAAAGCATGGGTTTTGAAGAATATGCATTTATATAAATGGTGCATGTGTGGGTGTGTAAATTTGCAAAAGCTAGGTATTCTTAATATAGATCAGGATTCCCTAGAATTCCTAGGATATATTTTTGATAAGTAATTGGATATATATATATAAAGTCACGAAAACTAAAAATATGCAAACAATCATAAGCAACTATACACTAAAAAGGGATATGCAAAAATAAGGCTTTTAGCTCCGCCACCGTCCACTCATTGTCTTCAAAGCTTCGGTCATTTCTTTCTCTCCCAATGCACCACATCGAACAGAGCAGGATTATCTTTCTCTCCTCAAATTAAATGGTTGAGATTTTGCCATATAAGCATTTATTACTTTTAAAATATGGAAAAATATTGTAAATATTGAAGTGATAAATACTGATATGGTATAATATCTCAACAATTTAATTTGAAAACAATAGTTGAGATTTGAAGAAATATACTCGGTAAAATATCCTAGAAAACAGTTGTTGAGATTTAAGGAAACCTACACGATATAATGCCCTAGGAATTCTAGGAATTCTAGATCCTCTCAATACTATATTCAAAATATATATGCCACAGTATCACACTTCATAAACTACATAGTAGTACAAAGTTCTCTTAGAAACCTCTTAAAAGAAAAAGGAACAGAAATATCTCTGTACAATTTTCAAGACTGTCCAGACAAACTCCTGTGCAAGATTAAACTGTATTAAAAGCATGTGTGACTTCAACAATTTATTAACATTGCAGTTGTCTATAGGAGGGCATTCCCTCCATATACTAGATCTTAGGAGCTGATAGTCTTTGAGTGCTATGAAGTTTTGCAGTCAATCTGAAACCACCACATCGGTGTGAAGTTCATAAAAAGAAAAATTACATTTTGAGATATTGTAACCTCACTTCTACAGAATGAAACACATGCAGAAGCAAGCCACATGCACACAGGCACATGAATGCTGCATAGAGAAGCATATGAATTTATGCATGAAAAAATATCCTGACTTTAGTTCCAGGTGATACAGTTGCACACATCTGTTCTTTGTGCTTACTCTTCTATTTTAAGCATGAAAACATACTATTTTGTCTTCAATTTAGATGAAAAAGTTTCCAGCAAGGAATCGAAATATTGGTTATTTCTCAAATGAATTAAAGTATCATGTACATAGACAATTATTACTTAACATAAATATTCCCAGATTAAATTTTGTGACCAGTGAGAAAAAGGTACCTGGTGGACAGGCATATGTGAAATACTAGTTTCTGGAGAGGAGCTTCTCAATGCTTCTGACAGATTGACACAAGCTGCCAGGCATTGGAAAGGATCCTCCGCACTCAACCACCACCTCCTTCCTTCAAGAGGCCTGTCTGCGGAATCGAAAATATCATCTAAATGGTTTTCAGTAAATGCCATCCGACCCTCATAAGATAACTTGTCTACACCACCAGCATACAAATTTGCCAAATGTATCTTCAACCACCGTAAGCCTGACTTTCCAAGAGGGCGTCCCTCTGCAAACTCAAGGATGCCTCGGCATAGATCAGAACCAAGATGGTTTAAATATGGGTGCATGGGGTATGCACGACCTCGGAAATCAAGGTTATGTGGATAGTAGAAGCCTTCCTCATCCTTCATCTTACGAGCAACCTGCTCCCAAATCAGAAGAATTAATACACAATCTGTCGGAACATTCAACTACACTAAATAAATTCAACTAATCAAGGAAGCTTCTTACACAAAGTTTGAGTTCTATATCACACCGCTGGGAATGCCTCTCACTATTCTCCTTTTTTGCAGTTTTAACTTTCCACCTCCATTTCCGAATTTCTGCTTCATCTTCTGTGCCTGGTTCCTCTGGCAGAGGAACCTATCTTGGAAAAGTGAAAGAAAAATGGTCAATAAAAACCAAAAGCATATTGCTTTAATGGTACAATTATTTTGAGTAGTAAGTTTCAGTTGAACAAAATGAGTTTCTTTCATTCAGAATGGTGGAAAAAAAATGCACCAATTGGAAAGGAAAAATAAATTGTTACCCACATCTTCACGGTCAACTAAGTCAGCAAGACCGCCTCCACTAGCCCATATTCTGTCTAGCACACCAAGTACCCTTTTGTTCACCCTCCATTTGGTATTTCCAAGAGTATCCAGAGCCTAGCATTAGGGCAACAGCCAAAAAGCCAAAGTGAGAGAGCTTCACAGAACAGCAAACATATGATCAAAGGACGAATTTTTCAATGCCTATCACAGAGGGCAATATAAGATATAGAACTAACTATCACACTAAGGAATAAATACAGATCAGTAACTAAAACACCAAAATCCAGAGAGCTCAGACCTCATAAACAGGTTCTAATTGATTTCTTGGAGTCCTCTTAACTGTTTCACGTTGTTGTTTTGCTCCATGTGTTCGCATAACATAGGATGGTAAAAACAAGTATGCTCCTTTATCGTACCTGCCAAAGCATTGCGAAATTTACTAAAAAACAACATAGGCTAGGCACACGACCCTGAAAGAGTACAATCTATCAAGCTTTCAAATGAACATTTTTTTTTTTTGATAAGTAAGAAAATTTCATTACAAAAGCGTAAGGCGCCCCAAGTACACAAGAAGTATACACAGGAGCAACTCAGCTAACCCACATAAAAACCCAAGAAAACCCACAAGGAACTACAAACCCACAACACCCAAAACCCACATGAGACCCAAAATACAATAATAAACCCCATCAATCACCCAAGATACAAAAGTAACCCCCCATATACAGAAAAAACCCAAGATACAAAGACTCCCCACAATACAGAATAACCCCAATAGCCCACATAAAAAACACAAGAAAACCCACAAGGCCACAACCCCCAAAACCCACATGAGACCCAAATTACAATAGAAACCCCCACCAAACACCCAAGAAGCAATAGTAAACCCCCAAAATACAAAAATACCCAAGATACAATAAAACCCTCCAAAATACAAAAAAAAACCCTAAGCCCAATAAAAACCCAATACCCACACAACCCGAACAAAGAAAAATCCCACCAGAAACACCCAAATCCCAAATAACAAAGAAAAAACCCAAGCTACAAGTAAAAAAATAAAAAATAAAATAAATAAATAAATAAAATAAAAATAAAAATAAAAATAAAAATAAAAAATAAAAATGCAGCATTTAAGTGGCACAACAAGCTATTTAAGCAGAAGATATCTCGAATATTTTGATTCTCTATTTTTTTGATCCACTGTCCCATATTCTTTGATTAAACAATATTTTTTGCCAAGAACCACCCCGAGTTAAATTGATCAAATAACCAGAAATTTTGATAGAAAGCTGAATGCCATACCCAGTCCAGTTTTGAGGAGGCACTAGCATAGGCATATACGGAATGACCATGTGCCTAGCCTGTTTGGACATAACAAAATAAAAATATTGTTACTCGTCATGGATAGAAAAGCATCCAATGAAATTCTTCATTGCACTTTCATAACAGTCGAATGAAAATTTTTACAAGAAGAAAGCGCCAACCAAAAACGATCAAATATGAGCAGTTCCAGGAAGCTAGTGGTCTACTTACAGTTTTCTGTAGTCCTTTGAAAACTAGTGGGTCGCATTCAATAACACCATATCTTCTGCTGCACTTCCTGTAAATAAGGTGGGAAAAAAAAAAAAGGCACAATTAAATATAGTGTGTATGTGTTAGAGAGAGAGAGAGAGAGAGAGAGATTCAATCTTTCTCACTGTGTTTCGCTCGTCACAGTTTTGAGGGTGTGTACAAATGCAGGCCGAATATCTGGTGGACTATCTCCTAATTGATCAATTGGAGGTTGTATATAGGCTGTTTCCGCCAACAATTGAATTAAGCGGCAGCCAACCTGGAAAGTACAAACACCTAGTTATAAAAACAACAACAACAATATGAAATCCACATTTACAAGTACAGACATCACAAACCTTAACGTGAGCTTCCTGACCCCAAGGTTTTGAGTCATCCTGTTCCTTCAATATTCCCCTTACTTGACGCACCTTTTGCTTATTCATCAGTTTAGTAACTTTTTTCCTTAAATTCTCTTGCTCTTTTGTCAGTTTCCTTTGTTCGTTAATCATGGGATCAGATTCACCTTCAGGTTTCTTATCTGTTGTGTTCTTATCAGATTCACCTTCAGCTTTCTTATCTGTGGTGCTCTTCTTCTTCTTCGTCTTCTCCAAAAACCTGTATATCCCAGCCTGGTGCATAACAGATGATCACATGCAAGCTTTTTACTAATAGAAAATGGCAAGAAACTGGACAACCTGCTTGGGCAAATTGTAAATCCATGTCCTTGTCCATAACAAGCAACAATGCCTTATGTGAAAGATGGTTCCATCGTGCCTTATGTAGTGTCTTTGGAGCCTTATGTGATGTCTTTGGAGGGAAATAAATGATCGATGTTTTGAAGACCATGAACCAATAATGGGGGAACTAAAGGATTTTTTCTTTAAGACTCTTTACCTTTGGACAGCTGCCTTCTACTCAAATAATTCAAGTTTTCATGTTTTTCTTGAGATTCTTGTATACTTCATTCATGTGTACTTGAGTTGCGTTTTGCACTTTTTTATAAAACTGCATGTACTTATAAAAAAATAAAATAAAATAAAATAAAATAAAAAAAAGAAGCAATAATGCCTCCCATTTCTTGATGATGAAAAAACTTAAAGTCACTAAACCTTTTTCATTAAAAAACTGAAATTTAGCTGCTGCAGGGCATTTTGGTGCTCATGGAGATATAGAGCAGCATTAAGGAAGAGATTGTAACAGTAAGAAACTAAGAAAAATCATGGAATTTTTGGAAGCAAGTTGAAGTTGGAAATAGCATAGACATAAACTCCTCAAGAGAAAGCCTTCAATCGGTTACTGAAGGCATCGTAGGGAAAAAATATCCATAAACCCGTGCTGGGCAAATACAAGCAGTTCCACCCACTGGAACTGTACAAGAACGTGACGAAGATAAATAACGTTAATGATCTTCTACTACAACAAAATGATTGAACTTGATTGCCACATATATTTGAGATCTACGCAGAGTCTGTAAGATGAATAATATAAAAAGATTATAAAAGACAGATGCTTTGTTTCCATTTGTTTGCCAGACTATACGTCCATCAAAGTCATCCATAAACATGAATGCTGAGGATTTGGTCGTACATTGAGAGAAATTACTTTCTACCAAATCAAAAGCAAACCAATTATCAAAATGAAAATCATAGGCATACGCACCTCCTGTTCGATTGCTTCGCCTATCTGGAGAGCGGCTTGCACTACCCTGGTACTGCCAATTCCTCCACTATTCGTCATCAACAACCCCATCAACTTATGCATTGTGATGACCGCCATCTTATCTGCAGGTAATTGATCAAAATGCGGATAATGAGAAGGTCTAGTCCTCTTTTGCTTGCTAGATTCTTGATCCTCAGCAACTGCATCGCGTAAGGGCTCAAACCAACCAAGAAACAGGGACTTCATGTAAGGCAAATTGGGTGCAAGCTTATGTTCACACATATCCGTCAGGAGTTCCTGGTACTCCTTGGCCGCGTCATCCCACGCCTCAGTCTCCATCTTTATCTGCCGCCTTCGAAGCGCAGTATACGCCCCTATCCCCATACCCGCCACCATTTTCTTCGGCCGCCTAGATTGAGATTCCACCACCCTGTCTTCTCTAAACATTTCCTCCATCAATTCTTGTACTTCATCGGACCCCGACAAGTCCTCCTCGGAAGCAATAGCCTCGGCAGCTCTCGCATAACCTTTCACACAGCTACAATTCCCGGAAAAACCAAAAGGGTTACTTGAATTTGCGGAGCTGGGTCTTCCCAATCCACTGTTTTGAGAAGATAACGCACCACTCCGACCAAAACCCATTACCGGAAGCCAATAATTTACGCATTTTGAGGCCTCGGAAAGTTTGATTTTCTCGAGAAAATTCAAGTCTTGAGAAAATATAATGGAACTAGATGAAGAAGAAGAAGAAGGCAAGCAAGAGCAAATAATCCTTTTGGAAGAATCTTGCCTGGCTAAATTTCTCCACATGTTTCTGTGGACTCTCTGCTTAATTGAGCAAGTAGAGTAGAGGAATCGAGCTCGTTGCTAAAAGTAGCAAATGAAAATATGAGAATGGGCATAAGAAATTAATATTCTCTTCGATTTTGATTTCCGGGAAAGGATGAGAATCATGAGATAGGAAAAATAATAATAATAATAATAATGGACAAGAAATAAATAGGAAAAGTGAGATCTCCGTGAAGGAGGAGAGCTAGAGAACAATGGAGCGCAGTTCGTAGCCGCCTTCAAAACCCTCCTTTCTGTTTATGTCATCCCGAGGTTTTAGAACTCGACCCGTGTTTCTGACCCGCTGAAGTTTACTGGTCCAATGCTCAAAAGCACCGCCTTTATTGGGCTGACCCAATACCTAATATGTTTTTTTTTTTTTTTCTTTTTTTCCCACCGAAAAAGAAGCCCATTTTTCTCTGCTGTTCTTTTCCTTTTTCTATTTTTTCCAAGGAGCTTTCTTTTTCTTTTTTCAAGCCTTTAGAATTTAAAGTTTTACAAAATAAATAAATGGTTTGAACAATGAGTCATAATGTCTAATACACTTTTTCCTTTTCTTTTTTTTTTTTTTTTTTTGTTGGGCATCCAACTTCTTACATTATGTTGTCGTGTTCTACAAAATAGTGAAATAATTTATACAAAGTTCGAGTAATTTTTTTTTTTTTCGGAGATACAAACGGAGAGGAGAAAGGGGTCAAGGCAGGTCTTTCTCACTCTTGACATGGTTGAGTAAGTTGCATCTTGCATAACACTATAATATATCGGGAGCAAATTAAGAAACGTCCCGTTCCTCTCATTTTTAAATAGTTACTTTTCTATTACAATAACTTTGCCCTCTTTGGGAACAATAAAAAGGCCAACACCTTTCAGATGGGTCTAGAGATAAATCACAAAGGAAATAGACAGCCATAATTCATAAATAGTGTCCAATTAGATTTGTACCATGCCCTCCCTCTATGATTGTATCATCGTTTTCAAATAACAATGTTGTGATGCTAACTCTAGAATGTAGAAGGCACATAAATTTATGATGTATTGAGTGGATATCCTTAATTTAGTTGGATTACCATCTTGGTAAATAGACAATCAAGAGACATTCCCTTTTGATTGCCTTTCCGGCAACAGCAACGTCAAGTTCAATAGAACAAAATCTCTCCATTTCATTTAATGAAATGAATCAATTTAATGCATGCTTTAATAGTGAATAATACTTTAATTACCATTGAATTTGTGATTGATCAATATTAAATTTTGATCGAATGGTAATTTTAAAAATCACCTCATTTTTTAAAGGACACAAAAATAACCCATAAGAGACAATGGTATCTTAAATCACCATCCACGCTTATGCATGCCCCAAAAGGTAATGAATTTAAGACTCATGCAGCACTTCTTTACTTTACTTTCTGGAAAACAAATGCAAGCCACTTATTAGAATTTCAAAATTATTTATTTTGTGCAAGTGCAGGGCTTGAATTGATTGATTTGAGTAGTACCAAGTACTAACTTTTGAGTTTTGGCCAAAGAAACTTTACAGTGAACTTCTATCAAAAATATGTTCTAAAAAGCCACCCAGAAATCAGATAGTATCTCAATGAAGAAGAAAAAAACAAATGAAAAGAGGAACACCAAAAGAAGAAATGCTGTCTTGCTAGTCAGTTTAAAGAGTGGACCTTCTTTAACTCGTACCAGAACCAAATTGACAGGAATTCATTTGTAAAACCTACAGGAAATTATCAATAGCAGCAAAACTATTTCTTTTCCCACGGGCTAATCAGCATCCCCTCACTCTTAACCCCCCTTTTATCTTCTCTTCTAATTCTAATGAAATAATGCCAAAAATTGTCCTCCAAAAGACACTTAATCACTCCAAGGGTCATTCTCTGTCCTTACTTCAGATGGTTCAATCACTTCTGCTTCTGAGGCTTCGCCGACTGTTGCACCAGATTCTGCAGCAGCATCTGATGCGTCAGCCTCTTCCTCTGATCTGCCCCATCTTCCTCCAAGGGCCATTGCCATCATCTCATAGATTTTATTTCCCAACTCAGCTGGGCTGTCGGGCTGTGTCATTCAAGGGAGAAATTCAGAAAAAGTCAAGCTACTTTAAATCATGCATACCACATAATAAGAGAGAAATTTTTGGTTGGCCCTTACTGAGAATCCACTGGAGATTAATGCTGTATCAAACAAGAGGTCAACAGCTCTCTTGGCATCGGTGCTTTCAGGTGCGTTCTTGCATGCAGCCTGCAAGTAGAATAACCAACATCATCGTAGGTCAGAATCAGGAGCAATTTTTTTTATTTTTTTTTTGGGTGGGTAAGATAAATATCATTAAAGCAAAATTAGATACACAAGGAGGGGGTTGGGGACCCCAACAAACACCCCCGTTTTTTTTTTTTTAACAAAAGATTAGAGTATTTCATTTATCAAAGGATAGTACTTTATTGTAAGAATTTTGTTTGTATTTATGACTTTGTAACCTCATAGCATGTGACCCGATCCAATATCTTGGCCTGACAGCCAAGAAAGGGGCCAACAAACCGGCAGTTTTTGAAGCAACCCAAGAGATGAACTGCTTGGAGAGAAGCCTGCAGCAGCAAGGAAGCGAGGATGGCATAGCAAGAAAAGATTGCTCGACATAGCTGGAAGTGATAAAGAGGATCTCCACTCCTATGTTCAGTGAGAGTGTTGCCCAGCAGTTGTTGCGAGAGGGACATCAAATCTTGCAGTCTCCATAGGCCAAATGGAGAGGCACCAGCTGGGGAGAAGGAGAGGTAAAGAAGAAGGTGGAGAAGAGAGGGGATATATATAAAAGCAACAGATCAACCACTTGGGGCGGCGGCTCATGATATCCACAAGTGATGGAGTTGTGCATGAGATGCACGTGCAGTGGGCAGAGAGGATGCAAGGGACGGAGAAGAGACAGTGGTGGTGGGAGAGTGTGTGGGAGGAGGCAAGGGTGGAAGACGATAGATCTGAGTTCCAAAAACCAAAAAGAAAAATGAAAAATGAAAGGGAGAAAGAGGGAGAAAGAGAAGGGAGGGGGAGGAGAGGGAGCAGAAAAATCTACCACCAGATCCAGTGGTGCTTACATGTGGCTTCCAAAAACCAAAAAGAAAGAAATGAAAAAGGAAAGAAAAAAAGGAGAAAGAGAAGGGGAGGGGGAAGGAGGCAGGAGCGAAAAAATTTACCACCAGATGCAGCAGGATGCCCACATGTGACTAGGAGAGATGTGGGATGCACGCGCAATGGTGGGAGGGCAGGGTGGAGGTAGGAGGTGGAGGGCAGTAAATCTAGCTTCCATAAACGGAGAAAAGGAAGGAGTGGGGGAGAAAAAAGGCGAGAAGAGAGGAGAAATCTCTACTTAGAGAGATGGAGA
Organism: Alnus glutinosa; assembly: GCF_958979055.1. NCBI lineage: Eukaryota > Viridiplantae > Streptophyta > Magnoliopsida > Fagales > Betulaceae > Alnus > Alnus glutinosa. The sequence continues at coordinate 7,786,574 of NC_084886.1, read as the reverse complement.
ACATCTCCCTAAGAAAAAAGAGAGAGAAGTGTTCAGTTAGAATCAGGAGCAGTTATTATTCAACTTAAGTCTACATTTAGCACCCCCTTGGCTCCCTCGATGCTGCCGTGAGACCCAGCTTTGCAGTAGCTGCTGCTACCCTCAGGGACCACAAGGGCAACTTCCTCGCTGTGAGGACTCAAAAGCTTCCCACTTGGGGGAAGCCAATCTAGGAGAAGCACATGCTACACTCTTGCCAGCCAACCTGGCCTCCTCCCATGGCTGTTCTTCCCTTCTAATTGGAGGTAACTCAATGTTCACTATCAATGCCATCAAGGACCCTCATCTCTTTGAGGACTTGCTTCAGCCCCCATCATTTCAGATATCCGCCAGCACCTGCTCCCCCTAATGGAATGGACTGCTTTTAAATCTTCCAGATGGGCTAATTTCTGTGCACATCAAATAGCAAAACGGGCCGCTTCTAACTAGTATTTGCAAGTGTTCCCACTAATTCCCCCCTTCTCAACTCCATTAGGATTATGAGTGAAAAAGATCTCCCCTTATAATTTCTTTTCCCCTTTTTTTTTTTTAAAAAAAAAAAAAAAAAAAAAAAAAAAAAAAAAAGTGGTCTACATTTAGCACCGAGTTAAATGGTCTTACATTGAGATCTTTGATTATGGGATGATCTGGATTAACTTCCAATATTCTCCTTCCCCTCATGAACTCCAAACTAGAAGTATCTCCAAGAGCTTGAGCCTTCATCAATCTACAAAAGGGTGCAAAAGAAAATTATCAAACCATCATTGAATAAAGTATGATCAAAGAAAATGATCAAACCATCATTGAATAAAGTATGATCACCACATCTCGAGGATCAAGGAAACTTGTCATGATTACATATTGTGAACACTTTTTTTTGATAAGTGTTTTTTTGAACACATTGTGAACACTAAAAGCACGACTAACCTTTCCATATTAGCAGACCATCCAAACTTGCCCGAAACAAGCACACAGGGAGATGAGCTTAGACGCTTTGAGACTTGAACTTTTGCTACCTTATCACCAAGCTGTTGCTTTATCCAATCACATAAAAGATTGTATTCTTGCTGTGTTTCCCTTTCTTTCACCTCATCCTCATCACCTGGTATAAGACAGAGTCACAAGAAAGACGCACAACAAAATCCCAAGAGATACAAGAGTTAAGATTAAGTGTCATCAATAATCTCACAGGAAAGAAATAAAGTACTAACCAAGCTCTAAGTCTTCCTTGCTAATGTCAACAAATTTCTTTTCTTTGTAAGTCTGCAGGTTCTGGATGGCGACTTCATCTATAGGTTCAACCAAGTACAGGACCTAAAATATATATCCCATATCAGTAAACCGGAAAGGATGTAATATCAAATAAATTTTCCTATACAAAAAAGAAAAGATGCTTAGCTTACACTTCCGCAACTCTTTTTCCTTTACATACATAACTGAGAGTCTGAAGCTTCGTTTGGTACGCGGAATGGACATTTCATTATGCAAATGAATAGTTATTACTAGGAATGAAGAATGGTGGAATCGAATAGTTATTCTTATCCTTGGTTTGGTGACAATACATGCCACAATTGGAATTGAACCCAAATTACTAAAAGCCCCGCATAACTTCTGATTTTTCTAAAACTCAAATCTAAAAAAGAATTCAGAACGCGTTGAATCTGTGGGTGGCCGACCACCCACAAATTCAACGTGCTCTTAAGTTTTTGTAAAAAAATTGAAAGAAAATAAAGAAACTATGGGTTATTTTTTATTTTTTTTTGAAAATGTTGTCTATTCCCTCAAGAATAGCTATTCTCTTCATAAGGGAATAATTATTCACATGGGAATAGCTATTCCTAGGAATAAGTCCCTACAAAATAAAGGAATAGTCATTTCATTCCAATGGCCTATTCCGCGAACCAAACGAGCCCTTAGTCTAAGCCAATTCTCATTACAACAACTCACAAGCAAAAGACAATTATTTAGCATTAAATCTCAAATCAAGTTTTCCTTCAACCATTTCTAATTTAATTTTTGGGGAAAAAAAAAACTTCTCTGACAATTTGTCCTACAACCTCGCAACCCAAATTCCTTTTGTACATAATAAGCTTATTATGGCCAGACCAAAATTCACAAAGAATGCATACCTCAATGCCTTTTTGAACCAACTTCTCCAAGAAAGGAGCAGTCTTCGCACTTTTCAAGCTGTCCGTTGCCAAGTAATAAATGGCCTTTTGGTTTTCACCCATGTTTTCAACATAATCATCTAAGCTTTTTGGCTCCTCCTCACTTTTGGAAGTGAAGAACCGCAATAATGGTGCAATACGCTTGTGATTCCCAGTGTCCTCAATACATCCTAACTTTATGAACCTGCCGAAGTTCTCCCAAAATTTCTTGTAGTCCTGGAACCAACATATTTATTTTCTCAGTCCACAAAGAAGCCTCAAAAAAAAAATATGATAGACAAGGTTTAACTGATACAGACCTCTTTATTTTCACTTTCAGCGGTCTCTTGAATCATGTCAAATGTTTTCCGGACAAGTCTCTTTCTCATTATTCTTACCTGAAAGTATCAAACACATGGAGATAAGAAACACCCAATTATATCTTGATTCCAGGAAATCATAAACCACCAATAACTGAGACAGATACGCTCACAAATTGTAAACTGGTTCTACCATAATGTGCAAATGTATTTTGTGTATCTACATCAATGTTGACAAACTCAATCTTACAATTCGGCTTTCTTGAAGTATCTCTCGAGAAACATTGAGAGGAAGGTCATCAGAATCCACAACACCCTTCACAAAGCTCAAGTAGCGCGGGAACTGCAAATTAAAACGCCAAAATTTTGATCAAGTCCAAAAAGATATCAAATATTAATGCAATCAAGCATCAACATGCAACACATGCGTATTATCACATACAAGAAATCAAATCTCTTAAAATAAAATGGCTGACAACTAGTATTTTTATTCTTATTCGCAGAAGATTGAAAATGTAATTGCCAATAGTTTTTGGACCAAATGGCATCTGCTCCTCCTATTGGAGTAGAGGGCAAAACTATAAATTCAGTCCCAAAAAGCTAACAAGAGGTGCGTTCAACCATATAAAAAAAATTAAAAATGTAAATATCTTACAATTGTGAATTAATTAAAAACAATAAGCCTATCAAAAAAACAATCTTATTCTAAGGAAACTTACAAGGCAGACAAAATACTGACTATTGCTGTATTATTTTAAACCGTCACTCATTATAACTAAAAGGGGGAAACGCTTTTTTCTCCATTTTGTAGGATACTTTTTCCTACTAAAAATTTGGCATGTCATACACTTGAGGAAATGAGAACTTTGAATCAGTGTCTGATACTCATTATAGCACTAAACACTAAGAAATTTGTTTACCTAAAAGATTAAAAAGGAAGTATCATACAATTTTTTAAGACAACATTACATGGTAATTAGCCTGGTGTCTAACTGTTCATTGTTCTTAAGGATTCAGAAAGATGGTAAAGAATGTGTATTTCGTGTTTAATATTACCAACTAATAAATACTCCTCGTGTTGAAATATGACTCAGATTTCCATGTTCACATATGGTAGGTTTTTTCAGCTTGATATTTGATATCTCGTTGAGTGGTTTCAAAGCATTTCTTCTTGAAAAACACAACCATTTCCATCCAAAATCTCTCTTCTGAGTTGATAGTCTCATTCCAAAATTGCCATCATGTTGCTATTTAGATGCCTTGAAGCATCCATGTAGCATTATTTAGTTCCCTCATAATAATTTTGCTTCTTGCACTCATAAGCTTAAGACGGGCTATATTCCAAAAGTTAATAGTAATTTAGCTTTCTTTTAAGTAGAGATTTAAACAATATCTTTTCAGTTCAGCGAGCCACAAGGTCTGCTATTAAACTGGGAATGGATACATTACTCTTATTTTCAGCAGATATCCAACTACTATGTTCAACCGTGTGTATAAAATTATCCACGTAATTATTGTGATTATTATGCATATTATTACATGCTGTTAGAATGTCATATCTCTCCATGTATATATCTCTGACTATTACATTTAAATAAGAATGATTAAAAAATAGAAGCCAATGCCATCCTCAATGTCAAACCATACAGCTTTAATATGGAAGATTTATTGGTATGTTTATTAAAGGTGCGTTTGGGAATAGAATAGAATCAATATTCTGTTCGGGTTTTTATTAAAACCCGGTTTCAACCCAGTATTTTACCCGAAATTCAACTCTTTTTCAAAAAAATTCTTACTTTAAGCGTGGGTCCTACCTGACATCACCAAAAAACACCCACTAAACACAAATAATAATTAAATAATTTTTTTATAATAAATTATTATTATTTCAATCATTATTCCACACTACTTTTCATAAAACCAATCATTATACACAACTTTTCATACTTCCAATCATTTGCAATCATTTTCTACCATTAAAAAACACTACTTTTCAATCTAAAAAATCCAACACCCAAACACAATTTCAAAAAGAATTTAAATTTTATTCATCACCCAAACACATTTTCTTTGCCTCGAAATTCGCAAACCAAGTAAGAATTAAATTCTGATTTCAAAAATCCAACACCCAAATAGACCATAAACTTTTCAAAACTAAAAACACACTTTTCTCAAAACATTTAACAAACGATTCACTTTTCAAAACACTACTTTCCAAAGAACAAAACACTTTTCTAAAAACAAAACATGACTTTTAAGAGCACTAACAACAACTTCCCTAAGTCTTAATCCCTTCTCTAGATATAGGAAAATTTCCTTAAAAAAACCCCTTGAATCAGATTCTCTTGTTCTCTAAACTAAGGAAACAATAAGGGAACCAAAAGTATACCCTAGATCTATGGAAGCAAAAGTGGTTCCCTTAACATTATTTTAATATAAAAAACTCTCTTTCCTCTAGTATTTGTTTGAAACAATATTTAAATGACTTATCTTTTCTCTCTCTTTCTCCTAGCATTTAATTTAAAGTATATTTAAATGGTATAAGAAAAGGATAAGTAAACTATTGTGGAGTGCATTTAACTAGAGAAGCAAAAAGTGATTTAGTTCCATAAATTGAGAAAAAGTTTAAGGAAAGCTGTTGCTAGTACTCTGGAAAAAAAAATTTCAAACCATATAGGAATATGTTGAGAAAACAAATGTGGGGGAAGAGACTAACTTATTACTTAAAAAAAAAATGATAAGTAATGTCAATTCATTAATAATGCGTAGAGAGGTGCAACCCTAATACACAGAAAATATACAAGAGTTCCCCTAATAAGAAACGAACAGAAAATAGATTTAAAAAATCTGCATAACTAAAAACATTCAAAAAAATAATAATAATTATTAAAAAAAAATAGAAAGGTGGCCGCATGGCCACCCCTTCAGGTCAAAGGTTGCCGCAGGGCTACCCCCTTCCGCTAACAGTGGCCACCTTCTTCTTTGGGGTGGATGCGAAACCCCCTCTATATTTTTATTTTTTTTCAATTTTTAAATTTTTTTATAATAAGAAGTCATGCTCTTCACCTAGAAAAAATAAGCATGTGTTTCCTCAAAATAAACATGCTCAGGTTTTGTTTCTATAAAAACAAAACACTTTTCAAAAAATTTACTATCAACAATTTTCTTCAATGGACCCCACAGAAAATACTTTTCAAAAGTGGACCCCACAGAAAACAATTCTCAACTTTCTGTCATATCCAAAACTTTTTCAAATCAAAAAGACAAAAAACATTTTTCAAAACATTTAACAAACATAGCTTATATTTCTCTTCTAAAATTCGGACATAATAGTTGCTTTCTACCAATTTTCTCCAACCTATAACGAATTAAGTTTCCAGTACAAGTGGTTAGAGACATCATTGACATAAAACTCTCAGCACAAGGAGCAATTTCATCAAAACTCAAGTTAATGTGGTAAAACTTACCAGCTCACCATCAAAATCATCTGAGATAAATACGCGCTTCACATACAAACGTATATTTTTTGTTTTTGGATTAACCACATCGTCATTGTTAAGCGGGCCCATCCCAGGAATATAGAGGACACTTCTAAACTCAACCTCACCCTGCACATTTTTCAGAGCAAAGTTAAATTTGTAACTACAGATATCACTGTACATAAATAATTAAAACAAGAAATTATACATACCTCAGTGGTGAAGTGAGTGTGTGCAAGTGGATCCAAGAATTCATTAAAAGTCTTCTTGTAGAATTCATGGTATTCATCCTTCTGGATTTCCTTTGGATTCCGCATCTACAGCACACCGGGATAAATAAGCTATAGGATATGAAAATAAATGCACGTATTTTTATTCTTTTTTTATTGATAAGTAAAACTAAATGCGCATGTGGTCAAGAGACTATGCAAAATGCAAGCTATTAAGCCATATCTCTATAAAAGAAACTTAGTGCCATATATAATGACCTTGGAAACCAATACAGCTTAAACTCACCCAAATTGGCTTTGTCTCATTGGCTAATTCCCAGTCCCAATACTTTTCAGTTTTAGTCTTCTTTTTCTTCTCGCCCTGGACAAAAAATACAGTAACATATCAAATCCATATTCAGAAAGAAAAGTGCAATGCCCACAGTCGGGAAAACCATGTTAATTACCTCTGGCTTTGATTCTTCTCCTTCTTTTGGTTCTTCCTCCTCTTCCACCTGCACATGTTCAAGTTGGTAAAGACTGGATGACAAGCAGTTGCTTTATTGTATTCAAAACAAAGGTTTCTTAAACCATGACTGATGAAGAGATACATACAGATTATATCATCTGAGATCAAGTCAATGGAACAAAATAATCAAGTAAGGCAAAATGGCTTAGAAGAAAAATCTTAAGAGTGGCAACTATTTTGATAACCAATACTCAACAAATTATGGGTAACACCACTGTTTGTCACTAGCATAAAGTAAAGTAAAATGTAAGGAAAAAAGAGAGATAGAGGACAAGTAGCTACTTGTTTTACAATTAGATAAACATACTATGCACATATGCAATATTTTCAATTTCTTCAACAACCTTACTCGTGAGAGGGAAGAGTTTAAGGTATCTCACCTCAACAGTCCTTGATTTTTCTTGCCATGTATAGATGGGGAAGGAAACAAACTGAGAATAATTCTTCACCAAACCCTGAATCCGAGCTGGGTCTGAGAATTCATACTTGTCATCCGGCTGCAAGAGAAACCACAAAATGAGGGTGCTTTTGGCTTTCAGGAAGCTTATATTTAAGAGAAAGACGCAATCATATTTTCTACTATTAATTTGTGCACGGCACAGGATGATGGACTATGCTGATTCTCTTTTATTTCCCTGCTAACCTTCCAGCAACTGCCAATATACCCTCCTCATTCGTTCCACATAAATGCAAATAGCATGGAATAATAACAAGGAGTCATTAAGATAAACAACAAGATCCAACATCTCACAACGCTCCATTTGCTAATTTTCTTTCCATTCAAAGAAGAAGAGTCTGACAGGCACACGCAGAATTTCCATCATCTATCTCATTAGAAAATAAAAGAAGAGCTGCATACTCTTAAATAGAGTGTGATCTGTGTTCCACGACGTAGGAGCTTTTCAGGATCAGTTTCTTCCTTGATCACATATGAGCTACTGTCAGCTACAGCTTCCCAAACATACTGCTTATCTGATCTTGGGCTCTTTGTAGACACAACAACCTAATTGTGTACAATGTATACAAATTAAACCCAGTTATTGGCCGCCCAGATAACCATTCACATCAAAAGCTTTAAACAGGAACAGAAAATTCCAACAAGAGTATAACTTAATTATGCTAATCACCTTCTCAGCAACAAGAAAGGCAGAATAGAACCCCACACCAAATTGACCGATCAGACTATTGTCTGCCCCAAGTTCCTGATTTTCCTGACAAAATGAAAGGCTGGAACTGTAAGCTTCAAGAGCATAAAAGAAAATAATTGCAGAGGAAAAAATGTGTAGAGTAATGCAAACCACAGTTATATGCAGTTAGAGTACCTTAAGAGCCTTTAAGAATTTTGAAGTACCACTTTGAGCAATAGTTCCAAGACAGTCAATGAGCTCTTCTTTGGTCATCCCAATACCAGTGTCTCTGCAAATTCAAGAAATCCCATCTCAAACAACCCCACTCAATTATCCAGGAAAACACTCAACTATAATTTAGCTTCACCGTACGTTATGCTGATAGTCCCATTGTCTTGATCAGGTTTGATACGTATCTCTAGCTCACCAGCATCTCCAAGCAGAGAGGGTTCGGTCACACTTAGGAATCTCAACTTGTCTAAAGCATCACTTGCATTACTGTAACAGAAGAGGAGTGTGTGAACATATAGAACAAAAGAAAATATGACCAATCTCAGAATACCCATCCCCTCATACTCACAATTCCAAAACCGAATAATATATGAATCACACACTTTCTGAAGATGAGAAACACAAAACGCAGCCTTTCCAAATAAGCAAAGTGCTCCTCATCTAAAGCACGCATATTACGGTTTACTTGACACACTAGAGTGTATATAGTACGAGCAGAATGCGAGATTAAGTATTTCAGTACAGAATGTATCACCGGAAGTGCATTTGACTTGGAAATAGTATATCCTCACCTCACGAGCTCTCGAAGGAACACCTCCTTGTGGCTGTACAAACTATGAACTATCAAATCCAATAGGCGAGTGACCTGCAATTTGTTTCAATAAATCAACTTTCAATTCAATACGCATTACAAATTGAACCCTCAAAATTCCAGGGAAAAATAAATAAATAAAAAGTAAATGGTCCAATCATTTATCAAGTTAACGACCTCTCTAATTCTACAGAACCCACAAATTCTCCAACTACTTTTCTTTATTCAAGAAAACCCAATTAGCTCGTAGGATTTATGCCCGAATCTTTAACTTTTAGATTGAAAAAGTTAAATTCTCATATTCATTTTCCTCAAAGATAAGGGCAAAAAAAACTGATATTACTTTCAGTAATCTCATCATTTTTGCGCACTGTTATGTGATTGCTAAGAAGCAGTAAGAAAAACTAAAAAATTGGAACAATAGCAAACTTTGATAATTGGGTGGAGTTGCAGTTGTAAAAACTCCGATTTCAACTTTCACTCCAATACTTTCTCAGAAACCAGACAGGGTGTAATACCATGTAAACGATATACAAATCCAATTCACACAAAACTCAATGAAATTAGGAGACACCCACCTCAGCTTGGTACTCAAACTTCTCACCAGAAGTCTCAGAAGCCTCTTTCTCGGCCACGGCGGCCTCGCACCGAACATCGATTTGACTGTTCCTTCTCTCAAGCTTCCACTTCAATCCAGCATAACAGAGGCCCTTTCTGTGACCATTTTGTGGCACAAAAGCACTTCTCAGATTCAAAACCCTGTTGCTGTTTCTCACTAAAAAGGGAGATGAGGAGGGAAGTGAAGCAAGAGAAGCAGTGGCTAGGCCTCTGCTTAGAACTGGAGCCATTGAGCCCTATAAAGAGTTAGAGAATGAAGCTATAGAAGAACTATATTTTGGGGGCTTCGTTATCTTATGTGATGGGGGGAGAGTGAGAATTTTGCAAAACCCTTCCGAGGGTTTTAAGAAGGGGATGGTGGAGGGTTCTAGAAATAGCGCGAGGATATATTGAAGGGGCCTTGTGTTTGGAGCTATCTGTGTGGAATTTGTAAGGCCTGGATGCTGCCATTTCACTATTTCAGCGTCCACAATATCCGCTTCATTTTTTATTTTATTTTTCTCTTTTAATGCATAAAAAATTAAAAACTATCTTGGAGAGTTATTTGTTTCATCACTTTTTAATTTCAAAATTCAAGAATCTCAGAATGTTTTGGTGATTTTTGTTTTTCAAATAATGTTTTTTATAATTCAAATTCTGCTCAAATTTTATCTAATTATTTTTAATTTTGTCTCAAGTTTTCTAAATCAACCAAGCATAATTTCAAAAAATAAATTTTCTAGATATTCGTAATTTTGATATTTTTCAAAAAAAAAAAAATCGCACACCCAAACAAACTCTTTAAACAAATAATATTGTTAAACGTCTTGCCAGACTGTAACTAGTATGTATATACAATATATTAAAACTAAAAAGGAAAACTTTACTTATATTGATCCCTCAAAAATAACCGGTTTTGTAATCATAATCTCGGTCTTTGAAAATTACAATATTAGTATCTCATGTTTCAACCCTTTTAATATCACTTCTTCTTTCTTTTTTTGGTTGTTAAAATATTCTAAATACCATTTTTTAAAAATAAAATAAAATTCTGGTTACCCATTGCGTGACCATTGTAAGTCAAAGGCATTTTTTATTTTTTACTCTTTTTATTTTTTATTAAAAAGAAAGTTATGATTACAAAATCGCTTATATTTTTGAAAGTGTAAATGAGGTTTTCCGAAATTAAAAAGCAATGATAATAATTGTAATTATACAAAAGAAACTAGGCATGGCTTTAACAAAACAAACGTGATATATAGTATTGTGCTTCATGAATAATAAATGAAATGGCGTTTTTAAAAATAGAAGTTAAACCGTAATTTCGCCAAATGTTTAATTAATTTTTAAAAATTGCATTTTTATTAATTGTGTTATAATATCGTTGATGTACCACATAGTAAATCTCCTGGTGTTAGGCCTCCCCTAGCTGTTAAATTGCCCCATCTTTGGTGCAACCCAACCAGGCCCACTGTCTTTGGTGTACCACATAGTAAATCTCTTAGTGTTAGGCCTCCCCTAGCTGTTAAACCTGCCCATCTTCAATGCAACCCAGCCATGCCCACCGGCAATGAAGCCTACAAGTCCGCCGAAACATTATCCATTCTAGGCCGACCTAGCATGACTTTAACTAGGCCGATCAAACCCAATTGAAATACGATAAACGGGCACATAGGGCATAAAAGATAAGCTGCATCTACAGTATCCTAGCCCTTGCCACCTAGACTACTAACATTATGTTATAATCAAAAAATGACGAATGTGTGTTTAAAAGAGTGTGGGCTACATAATCAAATTTTGTTAGGCCTCTCTATTAACCAATTACGCACGGAAAAAACACTATTTAAATTGAGTCAAACACTTTTCCTCTTTCAATTTACTTTACTTCTCAAATGAAATAATGAATAAGCATTGGAGTGACCCCGTTGGACTGCTAACGGGACACTTTGATCTTTCCTTTCTCCTTATCTTGCAAGTGCTCTTGATCAAGGATTTTGTGTACGATCGACAGACTTTTTAGATTGCTATTTTTTCAAACTGCACATTCTAAAACCGTTAAACCAAACGAACACAATTCCGTATTCCATTTGACATATACAAAAGGGATGGAATAGCCCTTCATGTAGGTATGAGATCATCCATACACTCAAAACTTCTTATGCCAATTTCTTCATGAGATTTTATCTCTTCAGGAATTAGTTAAGGCACAAAAGAGTTAGCTTAGTGGTGAGAGTTTATTTGCATTAATTTTTCTTCTTGTAAGCTCTTAACTTTCATTTGATAAAGAATACCATAACTCTTGATTACGACTGAACATGCAGCCTTGTAGAATCTAGTTGCTTGCAATTTGAGAATATATGGGACAGAAGCAAAACCCTCTCGAGACCAAATCCACGCATTAGATTACTTGTTGGCACTGCTTGGTTAGATGCAATACTTGATTTCTCAGCAATGCAATAGCAGTACTATAAAGTTCTTGGCATCTCACTCATAGTAAGTCCTGATTCTGGCTTTAGTTGCGCTTGCAAAGAAGCTTCAAATTGCAGCATCCAATCATGTTCACAAAAATTCTACATGATGTTTACCTTTATATATATCTCCGTAAGGGAACAATCTAATGACATTAGGAGGACTCTGGCTTTTGTAATTGTATATGAAATAGCTACACGCATTGGTTTCATCCAGAAAAGATATATATTGGTGCAGAGTCAAATGGTGAAGGGGCGACAGAACCAGAACCTTGTTATTTGATATGAAAGTCATTTTGCCAAAATAGACAAATTAGAAATGAATTTATGAAATCTGAAACAGACATTTTACTTGTGGCAGAACAACTAGCCCTTTAGCACCATTAACACTTAAAATGTCTCTCACCTTTTGATATAACGATGAGTTGAACCTCCCATCCAATCAACCAAAAACGTGGAATTCTAATAGCAATCTTGTGGCCCATTCAGAAGTACTGAATCCTTTAAAGTCAGGCCTCCAAAGCTGTCTGCCTCAAACAATCAACATTACACAATCCAACTGATCTCACCATGTCTCCCAACCTGTCATGGTCAAATGATTCCAACAGTCAGTCATATTAATTTCGACAGCTAAACTTATCAGCAAAACTAAGCTAAACCCATGTCACGTTGGCTTACAAGCGTTTTTTTTAATTGACTTACAATGTCAACTACTTTAGAAAAAAAAAATAAAAGTGTGTAAAACACGTTGTCAACCAGTGAGATATGGGTGTGAAGTGTAGAATTATTCAATAAAAAAAAAAAAGCATAGAAAATTTAAGATTCTTGAGTAGATAAACTGACCGGTCAAAGCTATTTCTTGCTCTCTCTGATTGATCTGTGCTGTTCCTCGCCTTTCCAGACCGATCCATACTCCTTCTTGACTTCTCCCTCCTGTCAGTGCTGGTTCTTGATTTTTCCCTATGGTCTGTGCTCAGCCTAGACTTTTCCCTCTGCCCAGTACTAGTCCTGGACTTCTCTCTGTGCTCTGTGCTTGGTCTGGACTTTTGGTCTGTGGCAATCAGTGGGTTCTCTGATTGTTCTGTACTTTCCCCACACACAATCTGCAGACGGGGTAGTTTCTCCACGGCTGATATGAACTTTCTGAGATGCTTTAAGTACTCTGGATAGAGTTCCAAGTTGCAGTGATTTCCTCCTTTAATCCACAAAGGTTCATACTTCTCTTTACAAAGCTCCCAGAGCTGCTTACCATGGGAGAAATCCACAATTTCATCTTCAGTTCCCTGCAATCACCAAAAGGAGTATCCACTAACTAGGAATGATTAATGATTTCTATGACAATAACTTATCTGAATTTACATTTATGAGAAGGCAGGAACTGTTATAAACATTTAGTTTACCAGAGTAAATGTAAATCTTTGTGCAGCTCAGGGACAAGAGATAATTAATCAAAGAAAAGATACATGCACTTACATGAATTACGAGAACTGGGGAATTGACTAGTGGAATCTTATCAATGTTCTGCAACAGAAACAAAAAAGGGTGCCTTTTAATAAAAAGACTACATGTTATCTCATGCAAAACAACAAAGCTACAGTTTAAAAAGGTATTGAGGGTAAAAACCTTGTATATGTCAAACCAGAATGTTCGCTTCACTGGGTACATGACACGCAGGCCAGACAGGATGGGACTGTGAAGAATTACGGCTCTCAATCGTGGCAAATGGACAGCCAGTTCCAGAGCAGGTCCACTACCAACCGACTGGCCATACAAGATAGTGTCTTCCTCCTTCACTCCATATGTCTCTTCAAGGCATTTATAAGCAGCCTCTATGTCGGCATATGTGTCCTGCTCACTCGGCTAATGGGTACAGATATACCACATAATTTAGCAGTCAAATCTCTTTTACAACGTTGGTAAAACCAAGTAAGCGGCAGTGGTTTACAGGCAAAATACTTGTCGGAAACTCATGATCTAAATTGGTTAAGAAACTGAGTGAAAATGTGGTTAGAAAACAAATGTTGGATGTTTTGAGTTGTTTTTTAATGCATTTGTCTCGAGAACAAAAAACAAAGATGGCCCTCAGTTCTAAAATCCAATGTATTTATCACACCCTGCTCACTTTTGATTCAGTTAAATGCCGTGCTGATCACTGATCAAAACATAACAAACAGTTGCAATGAATCAGTGACCAAAAACTTGTGCTTATGTGACCAAAAGATAGCAATTTACATGAGTTTTCTTTTCAATTCGTTCCTTATGGAATCAAGCACATCAATGCAGAAGATTTTGTACATTATTTACATGGGGGATGCCACACAATATGGGTAATGCCCCCAGATATTAGAATTCAAAGTTTGTATTCTTTCTTCTTTGACAAAAAAACAAATGCATGCTGGGCTAATGACAAGATCATTTTAGAGGTAAAAATAGAGAGAATGTACCTTTCCAGACGACTGTCCATATCCAGAATAGTCGTACCTGCAAGTTGCAACGCACAGAAAATCATACTGATTCTTAATTTGACTGACTGGAAATTCAAGAGAAATAAATATCATAATTCTATCAAAGAAAACATCGATTTCTTTTTGGTTTAGAAAAACAAAACTAAAACTGACCCCATAAGATTTACGCCAAGGTGAAGGCTAAGCTCAGTGAAAATGTGATACATCTGGCCAAGATCAGCGGCATTGCCATGGGAGTAGAGCACAGTCATAGATGCCGAGGGGTTCTTCACGTACATAGCAACAATCTCATTCCCTCTCTTGGTGTTCAGCTTCAACACATCCACGTCCTCTCTGGGATGAACATCCGACATCCTCATTTTCCCGGTGGACGCATCGACAAATATGGTATACGATGGCGGGTCCGGTGGAAAGAATGCAAATTTAGCAGCCATCGAAGATGTCGCAGACCCCATTTTGATCCAAAAAAAAAAAAAGAGGCACGGTTTACGTGATATTAATTAACTGGTTTGGATGACAACAGTTGGTGAGAACTGCATGGTAGAGTTTGGCCTTGTCTCTGCTTGCTTGAGAAAGAGAGAGATTTTGATGTGTAAGAGTAGGAGATTAGTGGAAAGATTTGAGTGTCTGGGAATTCAATAATTTGTAGTCTAGTGGTTTATGTTTGGTTCCTGAGAAAAATCTTTAGAGCTTTGATTTATGGGTATGGGAGCGTGGAGAGAGAGAGAAGACAGGAGAAAGGACAAAGACCTGGGAAGGAATTTTTGTCAGATTTTCCGCTGAGAGTTACAGAGAGAGAGAGAGAGAGAGAGAGAGAAAGGACAAAGCCATGGTAAGGAATGATTTCCGCTCTCTAATAAGAGAAACGATATTTTTCCTTGTACATCTTATTTAATTTATCTTTTGATTTATGGGATTGTCCACAAATATTATGGTAAATTTGAAATTTTGTTGTATGTAGATATAAAAAGACATAAATTTATTACAAATCGGTTTATAGAAAATTTCATACAACCCATATATAAAATGACATGTGTCCTTTAAACATGTGAGAATCACATTTTTTTTTTTTTATTAATGCTATTAAAAAGCATGCGAGAAATATAAACTATTAAAACAACATGTGATTCTCACATGTTAAGGGACACATGTCAATCTCATATGTGGATTGTATGAAATTTCAAACAAACCGATTTGTAGAAAAATTTTATCCTACAAAAAATATATAGGAAATATAAGTGTATTATTTCTCACCCAATAAATGGTTACAAGTTACCTTCAAGCAGAAGGATATCAACAAAGAATTTGGATTAGATGCGGTAAAAAAAATTTAAACTATTTAGGAAACGGACGAATGGAAATTAAAATTTGAATAATGTAGTTTTTTTTAATTTTACGGCACTTAAGCCAAATTCATAAGGAAATACCAAAACTTTTCATCCAATTTGTTTTCTTGATATATGGACTTATGGTTTTTGTGTTTTGGATAAAATTATTTTTAATCTAGTCTATTAAATTAAAATCCGTTTAAAATACGGACAATTCTCAAACACATTTTTAATATAATTAACAAAACATATATACATTTTTAATATAATTAACAAAACATATGATTTTCACATTATATTTTCAAAATAAGAAATTGAAAATATCAAACGGTCAAATTTATAGAATCAGGCTATCCTTTACAAAAGCAATTAATTTATTAAGAAAGGGCCACACCAATAGTTAATGGATGTTAATCTTTTGCTTTCTCTAAATCAAATGTTGTATCTCAATTAGAATGACGTTTTAGTGGATCATAGGAGCCAAAACGAACAATTAGTACATATTTTGGAATTCACACTACTTATCTTTTCGAATTTTGAAAGTTCTTTTGGACGAGAGAGTGGGCCAATCACACCTACCTCTTCCGCTCAAGAAAGGGCATGAATACCCTACTCTTAAGATATGATACATTTACAATTTTTGTGTGATTTTTGTATAATTCTAATAACTTTTTTTAAGATTAATCATTGAATATTTAGAACCCACATATAGAAAAAACAGATCTAATAGTTAGTTTGAAAAAAAATTATTTGAACTGTACAAGAACTGTGTCAAGAGTCGTACAACAATCATTTCTCTCTTATATCTCGTTGGCATGAACTTTTGATCGGTAACTGTATTTAGTAGACTAATATTATATAATTGAGATGATATGACAATAAAAATTTATCATTAATTTTTTTTTTTACAAGTCAGGTCGAACGTGTCTCCCGCTTTGCTCTATATAATAGTCTACTAAATTACATTTATTGTTTTAATTTATAGAATCCAAAAAAGCTTAAAGTCGTTTTGATGACTCTTGTGCTTAATAAATTGAAGGAATAGGAGAAAAAGGAGAGGAATAATGATGAATGGGTGGGGGCTGAGGAATAAAAAAGAAAAAGGAAAATGAATGGGGGTGGGGTGTGGAGTTGAAAGAGGAGAGAAGGGGGGGCAGCCCATGATTGCCTTGAATGACTGGTTATATTTCTTCCTTTTTCACTATTTGTTAAGCTCCGCCACTCAAGCGTGTTAATGCTAAAAGGAAAGCAGCAATCATTCTCTTTTTCGGTGTGTCCTAGACGCCCACACGTTGCTTCTTCCCAAATGTTGGCAAAGGGCCAGGGGTGGAAGTGCCACCCGTATCATACCCTCTTGGGCTCTTGGGATTGTAATACTTAAAAGTAAGAATAACGTTATTTGGTAGATTTTTATATAATTATCCTATAATTAGGATGTTATGATAGATAAAACTAATTATTGGGTTTTTTTTTATTATTATTTTAGAAGTATTAGTTTAAATGTTGATTTTCACTGTCACATCATTTTAAGTGTTGTTAAAACAGTTTTTGGTTTGGTTGCATAAGCCTATAAAAACTCGTTTTTGTCATTTCCTACAAAACAGGAAGCTAGGTAAGGATGCTTGTTGGGGGTGCCAACTAGTCCCATTCCGATGCTTAAATTAGTTTTTTGGATAATCTGTATGAATGCATCAGTAACAATAATTTCAGCTCGTGGAATACCTGATGGTAGATATGTATTTATAGTAAACATAGAGTCGGTTATTCTTGGAAATGGTAGGAGTTGGCTCTCTGATTATGGGTCTCCACTTTCGGAACGTGGGTAGTCGCATAGTCCGGAACGTGGACCTTCGTATCTTCCGGAACGTGGGCTTTCACGTGTTAGATGGGTGTGTATTCTTATACTCAGATTGTGTGCATTCACGTTTCGATACCTGATTGATCAGGACGTGGGTCGGGATGTGTTTGAGACACGTTCCCGATATTTCGAGATCTCGGTCTTCTCATTGCTTTTTTGGGATTGTTTCCGACTAGGATTAGTTGGGCCGAGGGACTGATCATGTTGGTCGATTTTTGAATCCGATTAAGGGGCCTAAGGGATGGGCCATCATATAGCCCAAACCCTAGGCCCGAGCAAGGGGATCGATTGATGGGCCCAGTTAAGATGGTCATGTTGGGGGCTTTCGTGCTCATTAAAGTTTAATGATTTAAATACAAATGAGATGATAGTTTTGGAAGAGAAAAGTTTATTTACCCCTTGGAAATTATAGAAGCAACCAGAGCGTCAGTTCCCATCATATCCCCCTATTTAAATTATTTGTGAGGGTTTCAATTTTTAATTGATTAGCAATCTATTTTCTGGAAATAATTGACAAGTGGAATAGTGGCTTCTCTAACAATTTTGTCTCGCTTTAAATTCAATTTTTATGTCATAAATAAGGATAAGTGGATGCTTTTTGTTGGAGGAGTATGAGTAGGTCTTCCGTATGTAATGGACCCGCCCTTTTCCTCTTTGATTTGCTGCATATGTGAGCATGCAGTCACATCCAATCATGGCCATCAAGCCTTGTTGATTTTATTTTTATTTTTATTTTTGTAGATAAGCCTTTGTTGATTTTATTATTATTATTTTATTTATATTTTAGATAGGCCTAGTTGATTTTAAGGTTGCAGCTGATCTCGAAAAGAAATAATATTTGTACATATTTTATACACACTCATATTTAGCGTGAAATTCATGCATGTTAGATCAATCCCATATTCATAAGTCCCACATCAAATATGAGTGTGTACAAAAAAGTGTGTACGAATAACAAATCTATATGCTTAATGCTTACTCCTTCTTTATGACCTTCCACGCAATCAACTTCTAGCCACCAAAAAATACAGCTCTTTATTTGCCTATACTTTTTTTTTTTTTTTTCATTCTCAATCTTTCTTCCCTCCAGATAAAGTGGGAATTACCCACTTTTGTAAGTTTAATTCAAAATCAACAATGTGGATAGAATATATATATATATAATGGAAACCATTTTCATTAAAAATTGGATTTATTAAAGTAACATGGGCCAACCTGACCGAGTTTAGAGTTGAGGCCCATACTCATCCTTGTCCGATGGCATGCATGGGCCCACCTTCCTTCACACTCATTGACCTTTAGAAAGAAGAGAGCTAGTTACTCTAGAATTTATTTATTATTATTATTTTTTTCTGATGTTTGATTACGTTTCGCTTTGGGAGAGATAACAAAAGAGAGAGAGAAAAAATAAAATAAAAAATAGGCATTAAGTGGGCATACATTCAAGTGTGGATCCGGCTTGATGCGGTAGTAAAACTTTAAAAAATTTGCTTTAAAAACTTAATAATAAAAAATTTATTAAAATTTTAAAATTATAAAAAAATAATAATAATTAAAAAGCAAAAGCTATTAAAAACTAAAAAAACAAAAGGGGTGGCCATTTTTGGCCGAACCACCCCCTTGGCCGATATGGAGTGGACTAACCACCCCAATGTTCTTTGGGGGTGGGCCGGGTGGCCGGGCCAAAAAAAAAAAAGGTTTGGTGCGAGGACAACTCGGTAAGCTAAGGGGACCGAAAAGACTAGACTCGACCATCGATTCTGATTCGCTTGCTTCTTGCCATGGCCAGAATCGGAGTCTTGAAACATGGTCTTTCTGACCGGGGTTTCAGTTGATATTCACCCACACATTCTAGTAGGTCCGCTACATCATTGGCTGTTGAAGATTATGATCCAATCTGGGCCATGAACATCATGGGTCATCAAAATGTCAAAATTAACCCACATTCTCAACATGGCTCAATTGCGTTTTCCCAGAAGCCCTTGCCAATATCTTCTTAGTTTTGGTTTCAATAATGGCCAGAAGCAAGTGAACTAAAATCGGCAATTGAGCTTGGTCTTTTGGGTCCCTTTGGCTTACCGAGTTGTCCTCACAGCCTTGCCGATTTTGGTTTTTGGGGGGTGGTCCGATCACCTCCAAAACCCAAACCTTTTTTTTTTTGTTTTGGCCCTTTTGGGGTGGCCGGACCACCCCCTTGGCAAAAAATGGGGTAGGCGGCCACTCCCTTGGCCAACATCGGCCACCCCTTTTGTTTTTTTAGTTTTTAATAGTTTTGCTTTTTAATTATTATTATTATTATTATTTTATAATTTGTAAGTTTCAATAAATTTTTTATTCTTATGTTTTTAAAACAAATTTTTTTAAGTGGAAATCTACTACAACATCGGTAGTTTTCACTACCGCATGCAAGCCAGATCCTTCACGTTTTATACACTCTAGCATTATTCTAAAAGTTAGCATTAATAATGTCTTCATTTTCTTCTCCCTTTTCCATCTGTCTTTTCTTTCAAATGTCATAAATGCCTTCCATTATATAAAAGAAATTGTTCCCAAAATAGAAACATACATATATACTCATACTAATTTGAGAACATTAATTCTAGCATTGATCGCATCTCTCATCTATATATGTAATCTTAATTCAAAATGATCAATAATACATAAGAAATGTTGACAGGGGGAATCCAAATAATTTCCCAATATATTCTAAGCTCTATTATTATTTCTCTATTTTCCTTTTCCATGCCCCTGAAGAATATATACTTTCAATTTTCTGTCCCAATTAAATCCAAATATTTGGTTTGGGGCTGGACAATGCTGGTGGCCGGGCATGTGGAAGAACATGGTTGTGGCTGCTATAGGTTGATTATCACTAATTAATTAAATAAATGGCGCAATTTCCGATAATGAAAGATACTTGCGGTGGTGGCCGGCGCCGTTGGTTTTGGCCTTGTGATCGAATTTACCGAGCCACACGGTCCTCTAGGGACACCCACTGAAATGAAGTTGGAAGGAACGCTAGCTTTCGATTTTCTAATTCCTACGTTCAAAACCGGCACATCGATCACTACTTTTTATGCTAATGAGTTGGTGATGGCAGGTACTGTTTACTGAATTAAATTCAGAAATTACTAATAATTTAGACAGTGAATTTTTTTATAAGAAATTCACCGGTCCAAATAAATTTTAGGTTGTCCAATTATTTACTTAGGCAAATGAATCTCATATAAGGTCTCCAATCCTACATATGTTAATTATTCGTGCATATAATTGTTGTGAATCCTAATACCTAGTCATTTGCCCATTTATGACTTGATGTGATTTCTGTATTGATGATGTTTTCAACCGATGAGGATCTCTTGTAAATAACAATGCAATCAGACAAATATTCTTTAACCAAGTAATGTTATCTAGTAAACTCTTTTATAATTGCCATACAATTGGATGATGTGGTAGTAAAAATTAACTATTGGATCAGGGCTTTTAAAAAAAAAAAAAACCGTCAAATACTGATCCAATAACTAATTTTTACTGAAAGAAGTCTACTAATTAAATAGAATTACTCAATCTTAAACCATGCTACATATACTCAAAAAAACAAAAACATAAATCAAATTGAAGGTCTGGAAATACAAAGAAAAAATGAAAGTAGGCATTGAGAGGGGGATCGAGATTGGTTGCAATTTCTTGTTTGGATTGCAACGGATTTTCGACTGTGATTGTGAGAAGCTTCCAAAAAGACTTACATGTTTGAGCAGGTGCTTCGATCGATAGTCTAAGACTCACTAGAGTACATGGATCCCACGATTTCCATTAAAAATCTCTTTAAAAAAGAAATTTAAAAAAGAATAAAAAGAAAGAAAGAAAGAAGAAAAAGAAACGAAGATAGAGGATGGTAGTTCCTTTATTAATAGGACAATGCATGGTGTTGATACAAATTTTCGGTAGATGATGTGTCACCCTGCGATTCATTTGAGTTCTTCTTATTTGGATTTGTAAAATAAGAACTGCGTCGGGGGATGCCGACAATCCCGCTCCGATGCCTATGTTAGTAGGCAACTTGAGAAATAGAATGCAGAGTGATTTTGAGGAGATAATATGTTTTATAATACTTGGGAACCCTTTGTATTTATAGAGGTTTTGGTGTAACCAAGTGGTTCTGCAAATCCAAGGTTTTCAGGGATCTACAGTTGAAGGCGACGTGGACTCGAATGTATGGATCTTTCGGGAATCGCAATCATATGACTTGGGTATACGGATTTCTCAGAATCCGCTAACTCTTTGGTGTGATTCCTGTTGCACATCTTGAAATGGAATATCTTTGATTTGTATTCCTTAAATCTCGAGTGGTTCCGAAATACTCGAAATCTTGAGTTGTTTCGAGATGCTCGAGCTCTCGGATGATGCATTGTGCCCAAGTAGATTGGCCTGATCGGGTGGACCAAATGGGCCCAAGTGGTATGGTTGAGCCTGGCACCCAAAGAGACCGATATTTTCCCTAACACATGGTGCCGAATTGGCTGATGCTGCTTCTTGTTTTTAGGGGTTTTAGGGTTTGCTAGCACATCAACTCACTTTTCCATCTCATTGAAAAGAACAAAGAAAGGCATAGAAGTGCATCAACTCACTTTTCCATCTCATTTATGCTGCTTCATCAGCTTCCATATGGGGAAAAGCAGGTAACGAATAAAATACGCATAGAAAAACAGTCTACAGAGTTGCCAACCTCGGTGAACCAAGCAGAGCTCTTCTCGTTGATCGCATGGCGGCACCGCGGCAGACAGGCGCAAAACACACGTACCTTCCATTCCACGGTACCGATTAATGCACCACCCTGCTGGGACCATTAGTACGTTTATCGTCCAAAAGGAGTTTAATTTTATTATTATGTTGATTAAAATTAATTACATTGAGATTCTCGTACTAGGTAATCCAACTGACACATGGAATGACACGAGTCTTGATGCATTAATTTGTTTTTATATTTAATAACCAATCATTTTCCATATTCAACGTGGAAAAGGCGGATGTTGGAACAGCAGTCCATCGCTCTGACTTGCACTACTACTCCTATTTCACCAGATTCTGCATTCATTTATTTTCCTCTGACAGATCGACATACCCAAATTAAGAAGGAAATTAATTAAGGAAGACAGAAATGGCGCCCATCAAGCTCGCCTGCCTCTTTCTAGTGTTTCTTTCTACTACTACTGCGTGCCTCTCCTTACCACATTCATCCCAAGATAAAACTGCAAGCACAGAAGTTGATGCTGTTTCAAGTGCAAAGGTAATTTTTCGTATATTATCTACCTATCTATTTGGTTAAATTGAAAGGTTAATGTTTCGTATATACTGTTATCTACGAATTATTACCAGCTGGGAGTTGTGGAAAATGGAAGGGGTACTACTACGACCAGTACTGTTTATAGAAACAAGAGGATAAAGGGAAGGAAAATGGCGGCGGCTGGGAATGAGACGAAGGAACAGAAGAAAGATGAGGGTGCAGTTAATGGAAGGACGTCATCAAACATATCAAGTACTGAAGAAGGCTCAAATGTAGGATATAGCCGTTTTCCTGAAGAAGATGATGAGGCAGGTTTAGGTTTTGTCGCTTTCAATGCTGATTACAAAGCACCAAGGCACCACCCACCTGCGAATAACTGACCAAATTTACTTAATAAAGCTTCTTTTTTCTTTCACTTTCTTGCTTCATATAATTTTTTTTTTTGAAGTCCTAGTAAGAATATTGAGTAGTACTGTTGCGAATAGTTATCATATGATTGATTTCTTTGATGCCAATATTGAGAGTAAAACAGTCGAATTAAGCAAGTCAGTTAATGGACTAATTATTCCGACATTCACAGTCAACAGTTTGCTGTATTTTATATATATATGAAGATTTGATTGCTGAAGTTTTCTGTTATCAATTATTAGAGCAAGTTTGGATGGAAGAGTTCTATGTATTTATTTATACACCACTTCAAATGGTGTCCTTCTTGTACTTGAGTGACAACTTGTGTTATAAGTCTATTCCATCCATGGTAATTAACCATTTTACACAGTACTTTACACAGTACTCCTTGGATTTATCACCTGTGACATCTTGGAGGTTCTATTGACCACCTATATGCTTGTCCATCCCATTTGTGGATGATAGGTTGAGCTAAAATTAAATCGAGTACTTTGTAATTAAGCGAAAAAGGTTCAATTCCCGCCATTACTTGTGAAAGTAGGAT
Organism: Alnus glutinosa; assembly: GCF_958979055.1. Lineage (NCBI taxonomy): Eukaryota > Viridiplantae > Streptophyta > Magnoliopsida > Fagales > Betulaceae > Alnus > Alnus glutinosa. Next base: position 7,762,970 of record NC_084886.1, on the reverse strand, counting down.
CTCATAGAAGTTAGCATCCGGCCCGTACGTGAAGCTTGAAGATATGCTCAAAAAATTCTTGAGCCATTGTTGCTTAAGAATTATAAATATATCTATTTAATTAAAATTAATCGCAGTGGTATTTCTTTTATATATAATATATATTTAATTAAATTCATTAAAACGACATTGTTTGTGATGTTATTGGATTTTACTGCTATGAATAACCGTGCTTATGTGGATAATAATAACATGACGCAGATATGGATACCTAAAAGTGATAACCGTATTATGCGAAGATGCATAATAATCGTACTCGCATCCACATTTTTACCCCTATGTAGAATGCATCTGAGGTAGTGATGGCAAAACAGGTTATGGTATCAAGATCGGGTTAAGCCGCTAACCCATTAAGGTTAACCTAAACCCAACATGATTAGTTAAACAAATTGACACCTTAAACCCAAACACAACACGTTTATGAGCCATGTAACCCGACACGACATGACTAACCCGTTTAGCTAACAGGTCGTGCAAGGTTGACACGACTCGTCTAACCCAATTGGTTTTCTTTTTAGATTTTTTTTAGTATTTCCAGATAAGGTATATACATCGATCTCTCACATAGAAAAAAAAAAAAAAAAATCACAATCACCTACTTTGTTTCGACCAATTTAATCAAGAGAATTAAGGTATTTTAGGGTCAACGAAACAAACAACAATGATGAGCCAATCCACGATTCCATAGTTCACAATGTTTGCATGTTACTGCTACGTGATAGTGAGGATGCAAGTGTTTTCACCTTAGCTCAGAGAGAGAGAGAGAGAGAGAGAGAGAGAGTGAGTGACGCTGTTGGAACAGCGCTGGACGACTGGAGTCTGGAGAGTGGTGGAGATGAGTTGGACTTGGACTTGGAGTCTTGGACGGTGCCGCTAGAGGGAGCTTAGGAGAGGACAGCGCCGCTGGAGGGAGTGTTAGGATGTTAGCTTAGGATCAAAAACTGTGATCTTATGGAAGTTTTTGCCAATTTGGTTTTTTTTTTTTTGTGGGCTGGGGGTGGGGGTGTGGGGGTTGGGTTGACCTGTTTATGACCCAAAGTCAATTAATATAAACTCAAACCTTATAATATTATGTTGTGTTCATGTCAGATTTGCAGGTCGTGTAAAAAATTGTCTATCATAGTCTGATGGCTAAAAACAAACAATGTGATCAGTTAAGGCTGCTTACACTACAAAATCAAAAGAAAAAAAAAGAAAAAGAAAAAGAAAAAAAGCATATGAAGAAAAATCATCTGGAATCAATTATATACGGTTTTTTCTGGACAATTTAAATATAATGTTGCTAAATGAATTTCTAGATGGTTTGGGCCAAACCTTTGGGAATTCCAGACGGTTTGGGACCAAACCGTCTAGATTTACATTTTTTTAATGATATTATTTTGTTTAGGGTTTAGGTGCCACCAGGTTAATTTTCGTCTACGGTGCCAATGGAGACTACGAGTGGACCGTCTGTAGCTAGTGGATCCGAATTGAGGGACAGAGCCTTGCTTGCATTTTCCAGTCTCTCGGCTCCGGAGACCGCAAACATTGCTCTCTCGTCTATAGCTGGTGGATCCAGATCGAGGGACAGAGCAGTCACCGTCTCTCCCTCAACGCCCAATCAAATCTCCTCCCTATGATTCCTTCCCACCTCTCCTGATTCAATGCCATCACCAAACTCACCCTGAAATGCGACCACATATCCGAGAGCATCGGCGACGACGCACTCATCCTCATCTCGCTCAAATGTCGCAACCTCATGCGCCTCAAGCTTCGAGTGTCGACAACTCCGCCACTAGAGATCTGAGGCGGTTGCTTCGATTGGCTCGATTCAGAAGGGCCGAAAGCGATTGAGGGTTAGGTCTTGGATGGTTGTGATGTTTCAGGGTTATTTCTTTATAAAAAAATTTTGGTTGTCAAAAGAAACGGAAAAATCTAATGGATGTGGTGAAATTTGGGGGCATCACGCGGATTGATGACATGGCGTAGGAAAAAAAATTCAGACGGTTTTAGAACTTAAATTTTATGGACGGTTTGGTAAAAGCCATCCATAAAATTATTTGGAAATAACATTTATAGACGGTTTCATCCAAAACCGTCTATAAATTTATAGACGGTTTCATCAAAAACCGTATGAAAATGTTAAATTTCAGACGGTTTAGTTAAAACCATCTAGAATTTTATAGACGGTTTAATAAAACCATCCATAATTAATTTTTTACAGACAGTTTTAAAAAAATTATTTGCAATTTTTTTTTTCTAGACGGTTTTAGAAACCATTTAGAAAAAAATCGTCCATAAATACCCTTATTTTTGTACTGTTAAACTCATTCACCACCCTACTAAACAATGTGAGCTAAGGTTGCTTATAATTAAAGTTATACTCTTTTTGTTTTTGGTGAATTAATTAATCATTTTATTGTCAACCTCATAAGTAGGGGTGTACAATCGGTTGTAACTGTAGTTATTTCTTCATAACCGCAACCGGATACCCGGTTATTCCCATTTAAATAACCACATCTGCAATCGATGACCGTTGTAGTTATTATCAACCACTGGTTATCCGATTATTAACCAAGTAATCGGTTTTTATACATTGTTGATTTATTTTTTTTTTATTTTTTTTTTCAGTTTTTTTTAATCCAATATCTAACCATTCAATATTTAATGCCAAATAATAAATACTACTGGATGTGCATAATTTTATTTACCATTCATCTCAATGAGCTCGCATTCAAGTCCATAGATTAAATAAAATGAATGTAAAAAAAAAAATTAAACAAAGAAATATTATAAAATATATTGACAATTGTATTTTAATTAAAATATTATGACAATTCAAAAAAAAAAAAAAAACCAAACCTTCCTTAAAAAACTTAAGATGATTCATTCCTTGAATTTAAAGGTTGAGTTTGAGGCTCATCTACAATAAATTTAATTATCTGTATATATATATATAAGTCGGTTACCGGTTACCCGTTTATTAACCGGTTTCCTAAAACCCTATAACAGGTAATGGCAATCGGAGTACCCAGTTATCCGGTTGCGGTTATTTCTGGTTTTTCAATTTCCCAGTTAGTGATTATTAACAATTGCTAGTTATTAGCGGTTAATAATCGCTTCGCTTGTACACCCCTACTCGGAAGAATAAGTAATGCTCAACCCAATAATAATTGTGCATATATGGGCCGTAACTTGTAAGCCAGTAGTTGCACAATGCAGCCGTTTAAGACGAAAATAAAAAATAAAAAATAAAATGCCACAGCTATATGGAGAAAATTTGGGTTTTCTCCAAAATTTATGTCAAACCTCTCCCAAAATTTGTGTAAACTATCTCTTCCTTTAATTGGTACATGGATTTTTATTCTAAAGCTACCTTTTAAAGTACACTATCAGCAATTTATCTTCGATTTTCTTTAATTTAAATAACAAAACTATTTTTTGTTTCTATATCTAAATACACTCCACGATAACTTCCATTATCTATCTGTATACAATTAAACTAATATTTATTTATAACAAAATACAAATTCCCTAGCTATCCTCACATTCTTTACAAAATCTCAACACATAAAAGTCAAAGAGAGCAAAGAGAAATATTTGTGTTAAAATAATAGATAAAGAAGCTAAAATGCTACTCAATGTATTAAGTAGCACTGTACTATGCATAAAATTTAGAGAAAGTATTGATATTTGCTGGATGGATTTTTGTTTTTTTTTTTTTTTTTTTTTAACTTTTTGGATTTTTTTTCTTCCATATTTAAAGAAAATAAACAAATTTTGAAGAAGATGGTGAGAGCTAATGAAAAAGATATATACAAGCTAAGGTATTCCTAAGGGAAGGTACCTTGTGGTTTTCATTGTGAATCCTTCCAATATTCTGAGGCTAGCTCAATGCTTCTCCACACTTGCCTAACCCTTGGTCCTTTTCTCCTCCTGCTTTTGGTGACCACCAATTACGCCACTACTAGCTATAGCTAGGACCCGCTTAGTGGTCCATTTTTACCCGCCAATGCTCCATAACCATTTCCTGAAAATGTAATCAATTTTGTAGTTTCGAAAAACCCTACTATATATATATGACTAGGCAAAATAATGGAGATTGGATCATGATCTCTATAATTTTTTTTAAAATTGGGATTCTTAAATTATGTGAATTTAGATCATTTTTTTTTGCATCAAACGGTATAAAAAATGCTACATATTAAATATTTTTCATAATTATTTGAAATACTCAAAATAATTTATTTAATAAATTTTAGCGGAGAATGGAAGCCTTTATCTAAATTCGAATATATATATATATATATTTTAGAAAAAATACACTTTAGCCTCATGAACTTAGCACTCTTTTTGCACTTTAGCCTCATGAACTTAGCACTCTTTTTGCACTTATACCTCTAAAATTGGGTTAAATATTATTTAACCCTTTAAACTAATAACCAAGTTTTTTTATAAAGCATCATGAATTTCATAATTTGGCCCTTCAAACATCATGTCAATTTGTTATTATTTAGCCCCATCTATCAGTCTTGACTGTTATGTTGGACAAAAATAAAATTTGACCAAAATATTTCAAAAATACACTTATTTTGACTATTAAAAAACTAAAATTACTCTTTTATTTATTAATTAGTAAAAAAAATGGCAATTTTTGTTTCTCAATTTTCAAAACAAATGTATTTTTGGAATATTTTGGCCAAATTTGATTTTTCATTCAATATAATGGTCAAGTACGACAGATGAGACTAAGTTGCAACAAATTAATAATCTGAATGGCCAAAGCATGACAGTTGTCAATTCATAGTACTTTATAAAAAATATTGGTAGTTGAGGCTGGACTAAATTATATTTAATTATCTAAAATTTAAAAAGTGATATTTAGGCTTTTCATACTATCATTTCACGTCAAATTAGACATTTTAATATTTTTCTACCTAAAAGACCTTAAAGTTATTAAAAAATAACCAAATTTTTTTTACAAAATAGGTGATAGTTTTAGAGTTTAAAGTATATTTTGTTTAAGAAGTGATAGTATGTACTTTGTGAGGTTGAAGTATATATATATATATATAGAAGTGATAGTATATATGTACTTTATGATTCCGAATTTCCGAGTAGACCAACCAAATAATGGAAGCCAAAATCACATTTTGACCTTTCCATCAGTTCCCCGAGAAGTTAACTCCTCGGCAGGCAGGCAGGCCCAGGCTAGCACCATGTCTTCCACCTCCGACATGGCTACTACGCACATCCTAGTGTTTCCGTACCCAGCACAAGGCCACATGCTACCACTCCTGGACCTGACACACCAGTTCGCCCTCCGTGGCCTCACCATCACCATCTTCGTCACCCCAAAGAACCTCCCCATCCTCTCCCCTCTCCTCTCCATCCACCCCTCCATTCAAACCCTCGTCCTCCCCTTCCCTCCCCACCCCAACCTACCCCAAGGCGTCGAGAACGTCAGGGACATCGGCAGCGCTGGAAACATACACATCATCGGCGCCTTGCGCCAGCTCCACGACCCGCTTCTCCGCTGGTTCCATTCCCACCCGTCTCCCCCTGAAGCCATCGTCTCAGACTTCTTCTTGGGCTGGACCCTACGCCTTGCCCAGCAGCTCCGCATCCCCAGGATAGCTTTCTTCTCGTCCAGTGCGTTTCTGGCCTCCGTCAATTACCACTGCTGGCGCAATACGAGAATCGTTTCATCTACACCGCTCGCTCACTTTCCCGATCTCCCCAGATCGCCATCCTTCAAGCAGGAGCATCTGCCTTCCCGCTTCCTCACCTACAGCGAATCCAACCCCGACACAGCGTTCCTGAAGGATGACGACCTCGCAAATACGTCGAGCTGGGCTTGCATTTTCAACAGCTTCGACGAACTGGAAGGCCAATTCTTGGATCACCTCCGGAAAGTCGTGGGGCACGTGCGCGTCTACGGGGTCGGGCCGCTGAGTTTAGTAGGGATCAACGACGGTGCCAATCGGGGCAGTCCGGACTCCGATTCGGGCACCGACGTGCTCGCGTGGCTCGATGGGTGCCCCGACGGGTCAGTTCTCTACGTCTGCTTTGGGAGCCAGAAGTTGTTGAACAGACAGCAAATGGAGGCCCTGGCGTCCGGGCTCGAAAAGAGCGGGACCCGATTCGTGTGGGTGGTGAAAGCGGGCACGACCCAACAGGAGGCTGACGGGTACGGCGTCGTACCGGAGGGGTTCGAGGAACGGGTGGATGGAAGGGGAGTGATAGTGAAGGGGTGGGCGCCACAGGTGAGGATACTGAGCCACGTTGCGGTGGGAGGGTTTGTGAGTCACTGCGGGTGGAACTCGGTGCTGGAAGGGATAGTGGGGGGGACGATGATCCTGGGTTGGCCAATGGAGGCCGACCAGTTCGTGAACGCCAGGCTGCTGGTGGAGGACATGGGCGTGGCCGTGAGGGTGTGCGAGGGCGCCGACTCGGTGCCTGATCCTGCCCACTTGGCGGGGCTGATAGCCGAGTCGATGGGCGGGGAGAGTGGTCAGAAAGCGAGGGCAAGGGAACTCAGAGATAAGGCGCTTGAAGCGGTGAGGGATGATGGAAGCTCTTCCAGGGATTTGGATGCTCTTGTCAAGGAGCTCCGACCGAGTCACGATGCTTCATGTAGATTTCTCCAGTAAGAAAGCTACATGAATTCAAAAACAGAAAAGAAAAGGAAAGAAAGAAAGAAATGATGGGAGCTCTATATTCTACTTTATTTTATCAATATTTGATTTTTGCGTTGGCAGCAGAGACAAAATTTCTTAATTCGCATGTTCCACAAACTTTCCTCTCATCTGGCTTGTGTTATGTTCTGCCAAAAAGAAAAAGGAAAAAAAAAATCTTATGACTTTTTATTTCAGTCAAGGAATCTATTCAAGAAACTTTCTCAAGATAATTCAGAGTAAAATAGATAGCACTGTTCCAAACCTGACAAAATAGTAGCAGTAATATATGCTTTTAGGGCAAGTTTAGGACACCAAATGATCATTCTTTTTAAGAATGAGCAGGCATAGCCACAGGTATGAATGAGAATACAAAAAATTTGAATGGTTTTTATTCTTTTCGTTTGATGACAAGACATAATTCTTAAAATATTCTTTTACTAAAATTGAATCAAAATTCTTAAAAATATTTGAATTCAAAAAATTATATTTCAAAAAAAACCATTATTTTTCTCTTCTTAGTTCTTACACCCAAAAATTAAAAATAAATTGACAACATGAGTGGCCGGCCAATCGCCACTATTAGTGGAGGTGTGATGAAAAAGGGAGTAGAGAGTGTAGAGCTGTAGACCAAGAACCTTCCTCTGATGTGAAATCACCAAATAACTAGAAAAGTATTAAAAAGAGCACATAATTAATGATGACTCATTCAAGCAAAAGCTCACACCCAATTAAGGAATTGGAAATCCAGGTAAGAAGGGCATCGTGAAAATATGAAACGGAGAGGATTCTTTCTATTTAATGTAACAGTTAAGATATAATTATTTTTGTACATGTTATTATACCTTTATTTTTACGCTAAATAAAGAGAATAGATAGAGAGAAACATCGTCCATGAAAATAGAGAATCCTTGTATAGTCTGCCAAAAAATTAACATCTCAAAGATGTCGTGAGAGTTGTAACTCATCCAAAGCTTAAGATAATCTTTCACTTTGTGCAATCTACCCTACTTAACTGTCAAAGGGGTTGCAATATCTCCCATACAATCAAAAATGAAAAAAATACCACACATAAAATTATTTTTTTATTGAAAAAACGAAAAAAAAAAAAAAAAAAAAAAAAAAAGCCCAAAAATGCCGTGACCCATGGCTGCGGTTCAATTTCAGAAATTTTTGCCTTTTTTTTTTTTTTTTTTTTTCTTCTTCATATCTATTATATCTCTTTGGTAGTTAAGCAAGGTACATTAGAAAAATTGAAAGTTTTGAAGAACATTATTGTTGGGGATAAATCCCACTCAACCCGATCCAAAGAGGAGATTCAAAAGTCAAAAAAGGTCCAAACAGATAAGAATAATGATCAGATAAGAATAATGATCATATCAGAAGTCTAAGAAGATATCAGATCAGAAGTCTAAGAAGATATCAGATTGGAAGTCTAAGAAGATATCCAATTATAAGTCTAATAAAGGATTAAAGTCCAATTAGAACTCTGACAACAGTTCTAGATCAACAAGGAGCAGAAGTCCTAATCCAGGTTTGACTCCACCTCTATGCCTATAAATAGGCTCATACCCCAGGTATAAACTAAGACTCAGTTTTTATGCATAGAGCATTATTTTCTCACAGAAGCTAACTTAGGCATTGGAGCGGGATCCCCGGAAGGGTCCCTAGGTTTTGTTGTTTTGCAGAGTTATTGAGAAGCGTGAAGAACATCAAAGGAACGTGCAGATTCACACCATACCGGAAACTGTACCAACAGTTTGGCGCCGTCTGTGGGAAACGATTATTCGTTCCTCATAAAAGAAAAAGAAGATCCAGCATGGTGATGAACACACGTTTCGGAAGCCAGACCAATCGACAGCCCGTGGCCCCACAGGAACCGGTTATTCAGAATAATTTGCAGCCTCCATCGAACCCTCCCCCGGGGGGTGGAGATCAAGATCGCATAGCAGCGTTGGAAGCCCAGATTGAATCCTTAACACAGCGGAATGCCGAGTTGCTGCGAAGGAGGCCGGAACAGCCCAATCCCGAGATGAACAGGGATGAGCGTGAAGAAGAAGATCACAACAGCAACATTAATCCTCGGAGGGAGGATGACCACCAAGGAGATCTGAGCAGAGTTATTGCCGAGCTGGAGAGAAGGTGCACGTACATGGAGATGGAAAGAAAAGACAAAAGCATATCCGTAATGGTGGACAAGCTCCTAATGGGTACAGACTCACCCTTCACCAGACGGGTGGCAGACTATCAGCTTCCCGATAAGTTTAAGGTACCATAAATTCTAAGTTATGCAGGAGACAGAGATCCCTTGGATCACCTAGAGAATTTCAAAGCTCATCTAGACCTTCACGGGACACCCGATGAAGTAGCATGTCGGGCCTTCCCTCTTACTCTTTCGGGGAATGCCCGAGACTGGTTCAGGAAGCTGCCCCCGAATTCCGTTGATCAGTTCAAGGAATTGTCCAAGATATTCCTAACGGAGTTATTGGCTTTCCGGACAAGGAAGAAGCCTTCGGGATATTTGCTATCATTGCACCAGCAGGGCAACGAGAGTCTTAAGGAGTTTATGGCTCAGTTCAACCGAGAGAAGGCTACGGTCGAAGATCCGACCGAGGATATGATCTTTGCTGCCATTTATCAGGGAATTTCACTCGATGAGCCGTTGATGAAAAAGTTGATCCGGAAGCAACCGAGTACCTTGCAGGGCATCATGGATAAGGTAGAAGAATTCATTAATCAGGAAGAGACGCTGAAGTCTATGGCCAGTTCTAGACTACCCCGAAAGACAGCCCCAGAAAAGAAAAGGAAAGAATTCAGGAAAGCTGATGGGGAAGAGCAGAGGCAGGTAAAGAAGTTCAAAGATTACAACTTTACACCTCTCAATGCCGAGATATCAGAAGTCCTCATGGAGATCAAGAGAGATCCAGCGTTTCGGGAACCGCAAAAGATACCAGGTAATCCTCCTTATAGGAATGCAGGGAAGTATTGTGATTTCCATAAACAACCAGGTCATTACGCCGAGGGGTGCGTAACCCTAAGGTTGTTAATAGAAGAATTCATAAAGAATGGCAAGCTAGTTCGGTTCTTGGGAGAGCGACGGAACCATCCAGGAAATAACAGGCCTCGGAATCATCAGGACTATCAACCCCGAGATCAACAGCCACGGGATTACTATCCCCGAGACCGTCCTCAGCTAGACGAGAGGCATCAAGAGAATGCTCCCCGAGATGACATAGAAAGAAGAGAGGACCGAAGAAGCAGAAGCCCACAGCATAGAGAGCCGAGGCAACAACAGTATTTGCCCGTGATCCCATAAAAAGGACTCTCAGGAATTTCAGGCTTGCTTTTATTTTTTAGCATTTATATTTGCAAAGAAATAGACTTTTATTTTTAATTCAGACTGGACAGAAAATTCCCCAGATTTTGGGAATAAGTATTTTCAGAATAAATGAATAAAGCTGACTTAAGCATCGGAGTGTTCCCGGTCTAGGCACCGGGAACCCGTCGATATCGCTTATTTTGTAGGTAAAGCCGCTCGGATCAGTCCTAGCCGAGTGCAAGAAGAAACTTCTCGGATCAGTCCTAGCCGAGAAGGAGCCTCTCGGATCAGTCCTAGCTGAGAGCAAGAAGAAACTTCTCGGATCAGTCATAGCCGAGAGCAAGAAGAAACTTCTCGAATCAGTCATAGCCGAGAAGGAGCCTCTCGGATCAGTCCTAACCGAGAGCAAGAAAAAACTTCTCGGACCAGTCCTAGCCGAGAAGGAGCCTCTCGGATCAGTCCTAGCCGAGAGTAAGAAAAAACTTCTCGGACCAGTCCTAGCCGAGAGTCTCGGATCAATCCTAACCGAGTCCAAGAAGAAAACTCTCGGATCAGTCCTAGCCGAGAGTCTCGGATCAGTCCTAGCCGAGTCCAAGAAGAAAACTCTCGGATCAGTCCTAGCCGAGAGTCTCGGATCAGTCCTTGCCAAGAGCAACAAGAAAGCATTCTCGGATCAATCATTGCCGAGAGAGAGAAATAAAGAGAGCTAGGGGGGTCGGATTTAACCCTCGGGTTTTGCAGGTTTTTCAAGAGATAGGGAGAAAACCCTAAGGAAAAACAAGAAGGTAATGGGGGGTAAGATTTAACCCTCAGGTTTTGCAGGTTAGCAGGTTTTCAGAAGGAGACAAAGATCGGGTTTCCTTAGACATGGAATTCCCATTATTCAAGCAAGCTTCGGATAAGAGAATTTTGGGGTAACTGTTGGGGATAAATCTCACTCAACCCGATCCAAAGAGGAGATTCAAAAGTCAAAAAAGGTCCAAACAGATAAGAATAATGATCATATCAGAAGTCTAAGAAGATATCAGATCAGAAGTCTAAGAAGATATCGGATTGGAAGTCTAAGAAGATATCCAATTATAAGTCTAATAAAGGATTAAAGTCCAATTAGAACTCTGACAGCAGTTCTAGATCAACAAGGAGCAGAAGTCCTAATCCAGGTTTGACTCCACCTCTATGCCTATAAATAGGCTCATAACCCAGGTATAAACTAAGACTCAGTTTTTATGCATAGAGCATTATTTTCTCACAGAAGCTAACTTAGGCATCGGAGCGGGATCCCCGGAAGGGTCCCTAGGTTTTGTTGTTTTGCAGAGTTATTGAGAAGCGTGAAGAACATCAAAGGAACGTGCAGATTCACACCATACCGGAAACTGTACCAACAATTATAAACTGAGTAGTAGCTTAGTGGGTAAAGTGTAGTTGCCCCTATATTTATAGTGTCTGAAAAAGAGTGCTATTTTTTCGGGTTAAAGACATATTTGGTACTTAATGTTTAAAAACTTTATTTTTTGATACTTCGGTTTTATTTTGCTTCATAAATAGTATTTGGGTTTTGTAAAAAGAACTGGCGTGGTATCTTAGTCTATTTTTTCGTCCAAATTAAAAAATATAAAATAAAAATATTTAAAAATTAATTAGAAATATTAGAACACAAAAAAAAAAAAAAGAATTGAAAAAAAAAAGAAAGAAGATAAAGTCGCTTTTTCCTACTTTCTCTTTATTGGAGAAGAAAAAGTCGCTTTTTCTACGTAAATCATTTCCCAAAATCACATTTCCAGCGGTCGTTCCACAAGAAGTTGACTCCTCCAGCAGGCAGGCTAGCACCATGTCTTCCACCTCCGGCATGGCAACACACATCCTGGTGTTTCCGTACCCAGCCCAAGGCCACATGCTCGCACTCCTGGACCTGACGCACCAGCTCGCCCTTCGTGGCCTCACCATCACCATCTTCGTCACACCAAAGAACCTCCCAATCCTCTCCCCTCTCCTCTGCACCCACCCCTCCATCCAAACCCTCGTCCTCCCCCTCCCTCCCCACCCCAAACTACCCCAAGGCGTCGAGAACGTCAGGGACATCGGCAACGCTGGAAACATACCCATCATTGGCGCCTTGCGCCAGCTCCACGACCCGCTTCTCCGCTGGTTCCACTCCCACCCGTCTCCCCCTGTGGCCATCGTCTCCGACTTCTTCCTCGGCTGGACCCTACGCCTTGCCCAGCAGCTCCGCATCCCTAGGATCGCTTTCTTCTCGGTTGCTGCGTTTTTTGTCTCTGTCATTGACCACTGCTGGCACAATTCGAGAAGCGTTTCTTCTACACCGCTCGTTCACTTTCCCGATCTCCCCAGTTCGCCGTCCTTCAAGCAGGAACATCTGCCTTCCATCTTCCGCTTCTACAGCGAATCCAACCCCGACACGGCGTTCCTGAAGGATGACATGCTCGCAAATACGTCTAGTTGGGCTTGCATTTTCAACAGCTTCGACGAACTGGAACGCCAATACTTGGACCACCTCGGGAGAGTCATGGGACACACGCGCATCTACGGGGTCGGGCCGCTGAGTTTAGTGGGGATCAACGACGGTGCCAATCGGAGCAAGCCGGACTCCGATTCGGACACCGGCGTGCTAGCGTGGCTCGATGGGTGCCCCGACGGGTCAGTTCTCTACGTCTGCTTCGGGAGCCAGAAATTGTTGAACAGACAGCAAATGGAAGCCTTGGCGTTGGGGCTCGAAAAGAGCGGGACCCGATTCGTGTGGGTGGTGAAAGCGGGCACGACCCAACAGGAGGCTGACGGGTACGGCGTCGTACCGGAGGGGTTCGAGGAACGGGTGGGCGGAAGGGGAGTGATAGTGAAGGGGTGGGCGCCACAGGTGAGGATACTGAGCCACGTTGCGGTGGGAGGGTTTGTGAGTCACTGCGGGTGGAACTCGGTGCTGGAAGGGATAGTGGGGGGTACGATGATCCTGGGTTGGCCAATGGAGGCCGACCAGTTCTTGAACGCCAGGCTGCTGGTGGAGAACATGGGCGTGGCCGTGAGGGTGTGCGAGGGCGCTGGCTCGGTGCCTGATCCTGCCCACTTGGCGGGGCTGATAGCCGAGTCGATGGGCGGGGAGAGTGCTCAGAAAGCGAGAGCAAGGGCACTCAGAGATAAGGCGCTTGAAGCGGTGAGGGATGATGGGAGCTCTTCCAGGGATTTGGATGCTCTTGTCAAGGAGCTAGCCCACCTCCGACCGAGTCACGATGCTTGACGTTCCGGCAACACCGCCAGTTGTTACCTCCTTTCGCCGGCGAGCGACCCCCCGCCAGGATGTTATTCCTTATAATTTTCTGTATTTGTTTTTCCTGTTGTAGGTTACCCTTTACAGACTGCCCCGTCAGAATTTAGATCAATAATGAACTTTACTGCTCTCTCTTTAGATCTTTAACCGTAGCTCATGCGTAACTGGAGACAATTTCTGCAGTCCATGTTATAGTTAGGCAGGTGTGCTCAAAGTCAAACTTTGCATTGGTGAGAAAAGTCTATCTTTGGACTCTGACTTTGTTTGTCAGGGACTCTTTGCATCGGTAAAAAGACCCCTAATCTTCATGGAAAATGAATTTTATTGTTCAAGGCTTCATAGACATGTTCCATATGGTAGGTCTTGATATATGAATTTCACTTGGAACCCATTTCATATATTCAGAGTGGTGCACAACAGTTGTTCACCAACCACTCCTCAATCTTTAGACTTATTGGTCTCTTATATATATATATATATATATATATATATGAAGGGTTCTTTACTTATAAAAAATAAATAAATAAATAAGAAAAAATAAGGGTTAAACACATTTTTGTCTTATGTGGTTTCATTTTTTTTTTTTCTCTCCTATGCTTCATTTTTTATTATAGCTGGTACTTGAACTATGGGAAAAAACAAATAGGGTACCTCCGTCCTAAAAGTAACTGTTGTCCACGTTAGCGCCACATAACACACTTAAAAAATGCGACACCTATCTAGATGCAACGTAAGTCGCCACATCAGCGTTGACTTGGCTGCCACATATTTTATTTTAACTTCTTTTAATGTTTAAAAAAAAATTGAAAAAACCAGTCACCCATTTGGACAAGATAGGGATGGCCAACCACCTCCATTTTGGCGTTGGAGGTAGCTGAGCCAGCCCCACCCCCACCCCCATTGGCCAAAGAAAAAAAATATGAACAAAATTTTAAGGGTTTGGTCCTTAGGGGTGGCTACCACCCTCAATGGCTTAAAAAAAGAAGAAGAGGAAAACATTAAATTTAAGGGGTTTGACCCTCGGCCACCCCCTAAGGCCAAAAAAATAATAAAAAATAGATGATTTGACCATTGGGGGTGGCCGAACCGGACAATGAATAAAAAATAAGAAAAGACAACTATGCCCTTAAAAATTCAGTAACTAAAGAGAGTCCTCTCCATTACAAATGGAGAGGATCCAAATGCGACCGAACCACCTCCAAGGGCCAATATATATATATATATATAGGGTTTGACCATTGAGGATGGCTGGCACGATTTTTTCAATCTTTTTTTTTTTTTTTTAAGCCTTAAAATAAAATAAAATAAAATTTGTGGTAGCTACGTTAGCGTTGATGTGGTGACTTAAGTGGCAATTGGGACAGGTGTTGCGTTTTTAAGTTTGTTACGTGGCGCTGACATGAACAACTGTTAGTTTTTAGACGAAAATTTGGATAGAGGTACCATCTCCGTCTTTTCCCATAACTCAAGTATCAACCGTAATAAAAAATAAAGCACAGAAAACAAACAATAAAAAAGTCAAACTACAAGTACCAATAACCTATTTAACCTGAAAAATAAAGCTAGATGAATTCAAAAAAGGAAAAAAGAAAAAGAAAGCTAGATATTATTTTAGCAAGAAATGAGGAAAACAATAACTTATTTTAGCTAGTGAAATTGCCCATAGCACCTCCAACTTTGGACGAATTGGCATCATTATGAGCAGACGAATTTGTTTCATCAGCTCGTTCTCTTTATTTTATTTTTATTGATTAATATTTGATGTTTGCGTTGGCACTTGAGCTCTTCAAATTTTATTAATTTTGAGAGCAACCATTTTCCATTTTAACAACTTCAAACTACCATAAAAAATTACTCCAAATGAGTAAAAAATATTGCAATGCATAGTGTTTGAAACGTTTTCAACAAAAAAAAAAAAAAAAAAAAAAAGGCATTTAACTTCATTACACAAACTAATAAGCAACTGAAACCTTATATAAGGACAAGATACATGTCTTAGAGACATGATTCCTGCATAACACGCACTACACAACACATTCACATGGTGCGGAACCCATGTGATAAGAACGTGCTGTGTAAGAAGAATTTCCCTATGTCTTACCATATCAATTAAGTCTGGTTCCACCAAGACTGCGACTAGGCAGTACATGCCAGTTGTGATGCTCCTCACTTCAAACTCTGAGAGATAAAGAGATCTAATTAAGGACCAAGGAGGGACCAAGATCCCAACAATTGCAGCTGCATATAGAATCATTTTCTCTCCAGTTGATTTAATTTTTAAGACTCTAGTGCTACCATTAAGACCAAACCAAGAAGATTCCAGCTAGAGCTATTAAAGATGCAACTTTAAGATATTTAAACAGAGTACCTGAATCTGATCTGATTCAGAGAATGAGTACATTGAAATGCTATAGCAAGATTTGAGTTTTTCCTTCACAAGAGTCTTGCATCTTATCCTTCTCCCCTCAAAGTCCCATCATTCAAACTTATCAAAAACCAAATGCTTCCTGTAGTAACAAATTAAACACTTTTATATTTTTCTCCCAAAAATACCTTATAGTGATAAAAAAAAAAAAACAACAATTTGAAAAAAAATTAAAATTATTATAATAGGTGACAATTTGGAAGGTTAGCGTATTTTTTTTTTCTTTTTATATATAAATCTATATATGTATAGATTTTATGAATACTTTATTTACCACAACCCGGTGTTACAAATGTCTAGTCGGTCAACATGAATAAATCTTGGATTCTTTTGGAAACAAGCAATCCATTTCCCTCTATTTTTACTTTTTTTTAAAACAATCAATTTTAACTTCTTTTTTTTTTTTTTTTTTTTTTCACTTTTTATATCATATCAATAATTTTTTATATTATAATACAATTTTATTTTATTTTTTACTTTTTTATACAAATTCTTTATACTTTATATCACATCAATCATTTCTTACTACTATTAAAAATAATTTTTTTTTTCCGAATCCGAGTACACCAACTAAGAGGCTTACTACACAGGAGACACTCATTCGTCCCCTGTGAGTCTTTTTAATAAAAAATATATTTTTTATTATAAATGGGTGCCGAAAAACAGATGAGTTTCCTCATAAAGCATTTTCCCACCAACTAAATAATGGAAGCCATTAATTGTTTCCTACTCTCTCTTTATTGGAGAAGATAAAGTCGCTTTTTCAACATAAATCATTTCCCAAGATCACATTTGGCCCTTTCCACCGGTTCCACAAGGAGTTAACTCCTCCGGCAGGCAGGCTAGCACCATGTCTTCCACCTCCGGCATGGCAACACACATCCTGGTGTTTCCGTACCCAGCCCAAGGCCACATGCTCCCACTCCTGGACCTGACACATCAGCTCGCCCTCCGTAGCCTCACCATCACCATCTTCGTCACACCAAAGAACCTCCCAATCCTCTCCTCTCTCCTCTCCACCCACCCCTCCATCCAAACCCTCGTCCTCCCCTTCCCTCCCCACCCCAAACTACCCCAAGGCGTCGAGAACGTCAGGGACATCGGCAGCGCTGGAAACATACCCATCATTGGCGCCTTGCCCCAGCTCCACGACCCGCTTCTGCGCTGGTTCCACTCCCACCCGTCTCCCCCTGTGGCCATCGTCTCCGACTTCTTCCTCGGCTGGACCCTACGCCTTGCCCACCAGCTCCGCATCCCCAGGATCGCTTTCTTCTCGTCCGGTGCGTTTCTGGTCTCCGTCAGTGACCACTGCTGGCACAATTCCAGAAGCGTTTCTTCTACACCGCTCGCTCATTTTTCCGATCTCCCCAGATCGCCGTCCTTCAAGCAGGAACATCTGCCTTCCATCTTCCGCATCTACAGCGAATCCAACCCTGACACGGCGTTCCTGAAGGATGACATGCTCGCAAATACGTCTAGTTGGGCTTGCATTTTCAACAGCTTCGACGAACTGGAAGGCCAATACTTGGACCACCTCCGGAGAGTCATGGGGCACACGCGCGTCTACGGGGTCGGGCCGCTGAGTTTAGTGGGGATGAACGACGGTGGCAATCGGAGCAACCCGGACTCCGATTCGGACACCGGCGTGCTTGCGTGGCTCGATGGGTGCCCCGACGGGTCAGTTCTCTACGTCTGCTTCGGGAGCCAGAAATTGTTGAACAGACAGCAAATGGAAGCCTTGGCGTTGGGGCTGGAAAAGAGCGCGATCCGATTCGTGTGGGTGGTGAAAGCGGGCACGACCCAACAGGAGGCTGACGGGTACGGCGTCGTACCGGAGGGGTTCGAGGAACGGGTGGACGGAAGGGGAGTGATAGTGAAGGGGTGGGCGCCACAGGTGAGGATACTAAGCCACGTTGCGGTGGGAGGGTTTGTGAGTCACTGCGGGTGGAACTCGGTGCTGGAAGGGATAGTGGGGGGGACGATGATCCTGGGTTGGCCAATGGAGGCCGACCAGTTCGTGAACGCCAGGCTGCTTGTGGAGGACATGGGCGTGGCCGTCAGGGTGTGCGAGGGCGCCCACTCGGTGCCTGATCCGGCCCACTTGGCGGGGCTGATTGCCGAGTCGATGGGCGGGGAGAGTGCTCGGAAAGCGAGGGCAAGGGCACTCAGAGATAAGGCGCTTGAAGCGGTGAGGGATGATGGGAGCTCTTCCAGGGATTTGGATGCTCTTGTCAAGGAGCTGTCCCAACTCCGACCGAGTCACGATGCTTGAGGGTTCCGGGAATGATTTTTGTAGATTTCTCCGGTTAAGAAAGCTAGATGAATTCAAAAAAGAAAAAGAAAGCTAGATATTATTTTAGCAAGAAATGAGGAAGCCAATAACTTATTTTGGCAAAGTGAGTGAAATTGCCCATAGCACCTCCAACTTTGGACGAATTGGCATATCATTATGAGCAGACGAAGTCGTAGCTAATCTACACGTCACATGTACAGAGCTACTAAGCTTCGCCATTCCACCATTCCATGTTAGTTCACTAAAAGTGGCTCCCAGACCTGCAAACATAAGAGAATTAATTGAAAAGAAACCGACCAAAGCTTCAGCAACTAGAGTTCATACAATCAAATAGAGAAAGTAATTGATAACAAAGCCACTAAACCCTGGAGATAAAAATTAGAAACTCGGAAAGATAGATATTTCATGAACAGAGGAAATAAACTAATTAGCAACTGATGCGTTATATAAGGACAAGATATATGTCTTACCATATCAAGTCTGGTTTCAGGAAGACTGCGACTAGGCAGTAAATGCCAGTTGTGATGCTCCTCACTTCAAACTCTGAGAGACGAGATCTAATTAAGGAGGGACCAAGGTCCCAACAATTGCAGCTGCATATAGAATCATTTGTAGTACCAAAAAATAGTATATACAAGCCTCACTTGTAAGAACCAGATATGAAACAAATGATCTATGAGTTCTTGTAACATGCACCATCTGGCAAATAAAATCAGCAAGTTTTTCCTTTTGCAAGTTGGCTCAGTCGAATTACTCTTGAAGCCTGAATGGTACCACAAGATTCGGCGGCCTTGCAATGGGAGATAGCCCTACAAAGCTCGTATCTAATCAAGATAATGTAAAATACCTCTCTGCTATTATGTGCCTTTGGTGATGTCCTGTTTGTCTGTGGAAATGATCACCATCTCCAGGCACAGGCCAATAAGGATTTTGATTGTAATTTTCCTTGCAATAATACCGGACAACTTGGTACTCGTGATATTTTGGCTTGGGACACATTTTATTTAGCAGTTTTCGGGATGTTTGATACCATTGAATTAATTACTTAGATAGGATAACATTATTTTCATGAAAAAGTAATCAAACACATATTTTAAGTGCAAACAAATGTCAGTGACAGAATGAATCTTTAACCTCCTCACCAGCAGCAAAAAGTCCCAAAATATGTGTCCATATGTATTAGTATGCATGTGTAATGGTATATATGGCTTTTCAAGTATTAAAAGAGCAGTCGAGCGCCCTTAAAATAATACTTCAGGCATTAAACAGAATTGGATTGTCATTTTCTCTCCAATTGACGTAATTTTTATTATGTTTAGGTCCATTTCGATTGACACTCAGTTTTAAATTTGCTATTAAGACCCTAGTGCTACCACTGGGACTAAAGATAGACTCCCTTCATCACACTTTCTGTCTAGTTGGCAAACAGACAGGACGTTTCATGAATCCCATATGCCACCTCATATAATTCTTTTCCATTAGAAAAATAATAATATAATTTTTTTTTTTTAAAAAAAAAAAAAAAAACAAATCATGTCATCAGTCCAAGCACCAAACCAAATCATTTCGCCCACCCTCCCAAACCACCCTACTCTCCACCACCTCCTCCATCGCAGCTGCCACATCGTTCGACAGCCTCCTTCCCCTCCCCACTTCAGCGGCCCGCGAGACAAAAGGCAAGGGGTCACTCAGAGACCATATGTTGACTAAAAAAGGGTTCTACAAAGAGAAAATTTTTATTTAAAGCAAAGCAAGAAACATTTCAAGCTACACCGAAACAATTAAGACCAAAACAAGAAGATTCCAGAGCTATTAAAGATGCAATTTTAAGATATTTAAACAGAGTACCTGATCTGATTCAGAGAATGAGGATGCCAAAGCGTGAAGCTGATTGCTGACATGGAAATGCTATAGCAAGATTTGAGCTTTTCCTTCACAAGAATCTCGCGTCTTATCCTTGTCCCCTGAAAGTCCCATCATTCAAACTTATGAAAAAACAAATGCTTTCTGTAGTAACAACTATAAGCCAGAGAAACAGAAGCTTTCTTTTCCATTTTGTCATAGAATTAGGCACAAGTAATATGTGACACACTACAAAGTTAGAGGAGGAAATGATTTAGTTTTAGCGCTTGGACTGTTGAAATGAATTTTTTATTTGGTGATGTGATATAAGAGATTCACAAAGCGTGCTTTCCTGTTTTCCAATTGGACAGAAAGTGCGCTGGTAGGGGTCTATTTTGGAATGAGTGACAGCATAATGGGTGTCAAAAGGCAAAATTGAAAGCTGAGAGGGCGTAAATAAAAACAAACCTAAGGATAGGGGTGCACTGTACAATTTAACTTTCATGAATATAAAGAAGATGTAAAAAGGCATTTTAGAGGATGAATGGCACTTTCTAATTTAATATTGTATTCAAAGGAAGTGCCTGCAAGTGATATGCAGGTGTGTGATGTTCTACCTCATGTACTGACTTCTCTATCAGCCAAGGAACAGCTCTTTCTGATGGTGAGATGCATGCAAATCATCATTTCCCGTGGATTAATCAGGAAATAACCCAAATTTGATCATCTCAGCAAGTAGTTCAAAAACAGATTCGAGATCACCTTCCCGATGGAAAGCATTAAGCATCACCTTACAGATTTCTTGATCAGGTGAAATTCCATCAGATAACATCATACAGAAAAAATGTTTTGCTTCGTTTATTAGACACCTTTTGCACAATCTATTGATCACAGCACTATAATCTCTGATTGAGGTTTTAAACCCCTTCTTCACCATTTGATGAAAGAATATTACTGCCCTACTTACGTCACCCTTTGCACAATGTGCCTTAACAATTGTGGTATAAGCAACTTTTGTCAAATTGATCTTTTGATCCACCAGAGAAAGAAGTAGCCTGTCAGCATCCCTCAGATCCCCGTGTATGCAAAGACCATTGATGAGGAGATTATACGTGACAGGAGTAGGCTGCAGGTTATGCAGTAGCATCTCATTATGCAACTGCCAAGCTTTGGTCGTGTCACTAGCTTTGCAGAAACATTGGATGATAGTATTATATGTAATTTGATCTGGAGTCAGACCCTTAGCATGCATATCCTCAAGTAATTGGACAGATTCTTGCAACTTCCATTGTTTGCATAGTCCTTTAATTACTACAGTGTATGTGACATGAGTAGGCATTACAGCTTTTGCTTCCATCTCCCAAAGCAATTCAAGCATGCCTTTCACATCTCCTTCTTCACAGTATGCATTCATAAGAGTGGTATAAGTTACCGCACTTGGAACCAATCCATGCAGCTTGATGGTATCCAAGAGACTTCGAGCCTCACCTAGTTTATTGTCTTTGCAGAATCCATGAATAAGAGTATTGAAAGTGACAATACTAGGGGTAATCTCTTTTTCGGTTAATTGTTTGTATAACTGTACAGCTTCCGCAATATTACCAAGTTTGACATACCCATCCAACATAATATTATACAGAACTATATCGTCCACCGAGTCGCTAGCTATCAGACTATCAAAATACTTCCTTGCCTCTAATATATTTCCTGTCTTACACAGACCTAACAAAATGGAACCATGTGTAAAATCATTTGGAAAGATTCTCCTCGAGCACATTTCCTCAAATAGTTGGATGGCTCTCTGGACTTCTCCTTTCTTGCAGAGGCCATGAATGAGGATAGAATATGTTATAATATCAGGTGTCAAGCCAACAGCTTCCATTTCATAAAGCAATTTCAATGCTTCTTCAGGCCGTGCACTTTTACACAAACTGCTGAGCAATACACTGTATGAGATTATGCTCAAGTGAAAACCTTGAGAAAGCATCTCTTCCCGCAACTTAAGGCCTTCATCAATATTGCCTATCTGACAATGCCCACAGATCAGTATTGTATATGTAAGAAGATCTGGATTAACCCCGTTAAGCAACATGTCTTGAATGGCCTTCCAAGCCCCACTTATGAAACCAAGTAGACGAAACCCTTTAGCAAGAATTCTGTAGGTTACGATATCAGGCGCTACACCATGGTTCTCCATGTCATTTTTGAACTCCAAGGCTTCTTCCATGGAACCTGCTACACATAGGCCATGAATAAGAATATTGTAACTGTATGAATCAGGTACTAGTCCACACTTGAGCATTATACAAAAAAATGACTTTGCATCATCTACAAAACCCAATTTACAGAACCTCGAAATGATGGTATTGAATGAAACAATGGAAAGTCTGGTATCCTTCTCTTCAGCATTCTGCAGGAAGGAGACTGCATCTTGCAGCCTGGATTGCTCGCATAGACCATCTATAAGTATGGAATGAGTGTACTCATTCTGAGGAATTCCGCTTACTTTGATTTCGTTATGCACATCCCACATGGTTTCAGTGTTCTTCAAATTGTACAACAGACTGTTATATGTTTGTATTGATGCATGCAAGTTCATATCTTTCATCTTGGCAAGAACGAAGAGGGCGTCTTCAACCATTCCATATCTTGAATAAGCAAATCCCAACATATCCCATACCAAAATATTTGAATCCCAGCCCCAGAAGCTATTCAAGAGCAGCTCACAAAGTGAAGGTGCAGAACCAGAGCCTACCAGAAATTAAAAGACATTTATAAAGGAAAAATTCAAACCATTCTCAATGCAACTAATTTAGGTGGGTGATCATCTTAAATAAAACTCCTATCTCAAAGCAATAAATTGAAGACATTGAATTGAGGAAAAACCAACAAAATTTTCAGCTATAAGAAACAGCAAATTCCAATAATTTCCTCTGCTCAGCTCCACCCAGGCCAGTACAAATTATATATTGTTTTTGGCAATTTGTTTTTGAATTTAGACAAACCTAAACGTTACAATAAGGATTCAAACTTTCAACTCAATTTCCTTTACCACAACTTCATAGCTACCAAAAGACCCTTTTTTTTTTCTAAAGGAAACAATGGAAAGCCATACCTTCTTCTTCCACCATTTGCTTTATGATCAACTGCAACTCCTTGAACCGCCTTTTCCCCGCCAAAACATGGGAAACAACTAACCATGAAACCCTCGAGTGCCGAAACCGATAACAATCCTTTAACAAATGGAAGAAACCCACCGCAAACTCCGGGCTCTCGACCCTCAAAACATCGATAATATGATCCACCTGAGGCCGGTCCAGTGTCAAAACCATGGTCCGAAAATAATCCCCGCCGAGAAACCTTATCAAGCCGAAGCTCCTCAACCCGGAGAGAATTTCTCGGACGGTGTCCCTAGGGTTTGGGACAGCGGAGGAAGTGGTGGGCTCGTCGTAGAGCTTTGCGGTGGAAACCGAGGATTTGGTGAAGAAGAGGGAAGAGAGGGGGGCGAGAATTCGGGACCTTGCTGGGAAATGGAGGGGATTCTTCCATTGATGGAAGTGGTTGAGCATGGACTGGGGGCTAGGGTTTTAGGAGAAGTAGCCGTTCGCTTTTCTGTTATTGTTTCCTCGGGAAAATTTCGGGAATTGAGAGGTGGAGAGGGGTGGAGGGGTATGGAATGTTGAGAAGGGTTTGGAATTTGAGTAATTGTTTAGGGTTTAATTTTTTTTTTTTGGGGGGGCGGGGGTTGAGAGAGAGAGAGAGAGAGATTAGGGTTTTTGAGAGCCGTTGGTTTCGCGGCAATTTTGAAGGCTCAGAGAGAGAGAGAGAGAGAGAGGGGGAGAGAGTTTTCGGTGTCAGAGTTTGGGTTAGTCTAATTTGGGGCTGATTAAGTCAAAGACGGTGTCGTTTTAACCTTTTGGTAAAACTGTTTTCTTGACAATAGTTGCAAAATACAAAAATAGAGAACTTCCAAATTAACAAGAAACCTTTTGGTTTATCTCTTTTATTCTTTTCTTTTTTTTAATTTTATTTTAGATGATATGTTTTGAAGTAAACTCATTATCATCAAGTCAGAACACACCTCGATTGATTGATCAAGAGAATTATAATTAAAATAATTAGAACATTGAGTGTGATTTGGTTTTGCTGCACTATATTTTGGTATGGAACCCCAATAGCATGACTAAAATGGAGCGAAATGAAGTGAAAAAAGATGTTAAGAGCCACAATTGATTGGTACGACCTTCTTTTATTTTTTCTTAAACTGATAAGTAATTTTATTGTAAAAATTTATGTAAAAGTGTAATCTTATAAACCACATTTTTATTCTATAATTATTGTATAATACTGATCGACGTGGTAGTTCCAACTTCCAATTAACCCTTATAAAAAAAATTTAAAAAAAAAATGGAAGATTGAGACTTCACATCGATATTGTGAGATAAAAATGTAACATATAGCATTACTCTTATATAAAATATAAAATAATAAAAGAAAATCGAAAGTAACTAGAGAAAGAAAAACACAAGATATTTGGAGTGGTTCAGGTTTTGAGGCTTACGTCCACCGCCGATAAAGACCTTAGGGCTACATTTTTGTTGTATTAAATTGTGTACGTATTACAATTGAGTAACATACTCTATTTATGGTACGCAAGGTAGACTAATAAATGAGGGCTTAACGTGGAAAATATTTTAACTTTTATTCATTAAATATTGTATTAAAGTATTAATTAAATGATTAAATTCATCATTTGCCCTTTGAAATAAATGATAATTTAACATGGTATTAAAGCATAGATTACGCGATGTACCTCACTTGTTGAGAGTAAATTTAAACACAAACTTAAATATCGTTCGGGTTAACACGCGATTTAGCATTTTTGAAGATAGACTTTGCCACTATATAACCCACCCGAGTAATACTACATACAACAACACTATCTTACTACTAGCTATTTCATTGTGCTAACATGACATTGTCAATCTATATATATCGTCAAATCTTTTTTCATTTAACAATGATTGATCTAAGAGTAATTGGCAGTGTCATGTCAGCATAGTGAAATAGCAATGTGGTATAACCCACCTGAGTAATGCTACATACAACACCACTATCTCACTACTATATATCCAACTATGCTAACATAATATTGTCAATCTATTATTAGATTCTTTTTTCTTTTTTCTTTTTCTTTTTAAGAATGACTTATTTAAGTAGGGGGAAAAGTGCGGATGCGGATGCGAATACAATTATCACTTTTAAATATCTGCGCGGTTATTGCGGTTATTATCCGCTATTCGCATATGAGATAATGCGCATTTTGGATTACTATCTAGATCTAAATGCAAGATTAAATAATTCAATTATTACTATATTCAAGCTTAAATGAATTAATATTTAACTTGTTACACAATTTACAATTATCAATCATAGAAAGTCATTGTCGCATAGAGTAATTGGGATTTGGATTACCAAAGAAAAGAAAAAAAAAAATGCTAATGTAATGAGGTATGACTTTGAGATGATAGTGAAAAAAAACATGTTGGTTTATTTTAATAGGCTACATTATGTTGACAGAAATGCTTCGATATCAGGGACATTGTATTTCCAGAGGACTTCCATAAGATTTATTGCAAACTATTAATTCAAGAATGGAAATGGCTGAACAAGACAATATCTGCACAGAATATCACTAAAATATAAAGGTCATGGTGAAGGAAATATTCTGGAGATTTTACAGCTCAAGAAGTCAGTTTTTTCCTATTGCCTGTTCGGGCAGCCAGAAGCAGCGTCCGGACGCTAGTCACAGAAAGTCAGAGTTTGATACCTGTCCGGACGGCCCAGTGGACGCAAACCACCGAGAGCACCTGTTTGCAAGAATGTCCAGACGCAGAAGTGAAGATTGCAGACAAAGAAGCCTTTTGTGCAACCGTCCGGACTCTAGGGTTCGAGGTCCAGACATGCTTCAACAATTTTATGAAGTCGCACTTGCAAAGTCCGAACGCCGCCTATGGAAATCTGAATTTGAGTAGAATTAAGTTTTTCGAAGCATATTTAAAGGGGCTTCTAGGCTGTGTTTTTGTATGAATTCTGAATAGAATTCCTGTGTGCTAAGAAGAGAGTTTTTAGGCAGAAATTGTTAGATGTGCTAGTTCTCTTAGAGTTTGTGTTGTAACTGTTCAACCATTTGAAGTCTAACTAGAGAAGAGCTCTAGTTAAAGGAGTCAATTGAATAACTCTTCTGGAGGGTCTGGTAGAGAAGCGTTCAAGTATAGGTACTTGTTAGAGTTCAAGGTACGACTACTGTAAAGGTATTGTGAGTGCAACTGTTCTGTAACTAGCTATTTTTTCTGTTAGTTGATTTCTTGTGTTTAACTGCCTCAGAGTGATTTTTCTCTTTGGTGCAAAAAGTTTCTACTTCGAAACCAAATATATGTGTTTATCTCTTTATTGCTTTACATATTTAGTTGCTGTTAATTTAGGAGTCTTTATTATTTTTTCAAAACTTAACATAACCTAAAGGTCCTAAACTTACCAAATCCAAAACGACGTTGTTAACTGTATCCGAGTTTCCTAAAATAGCTATCCGCATCCGCATATGTGGATATTGGTTTTTGCTGACAGCATTCGCATGTGCGGATAACGGATATGTGCAGGTAGTAGATATGTGCGGGTAGTGGATGCAGACGTACAGTTATTATCCAACCGCATTTTCAACCCATAGATCTAAGGAAGAATTGGTAGTGTCACGTCAATAAACCCATATTTTAAATAGATGATAGAATGAAGGGGAGCATGCACATAAGAATGATGGATGGGATATCTGTGTCTAGCAGGCAACAGGTATGCCTCAGACCTGGAGGACAAAAGAGTAGGAGTTAAGAATAAACTGGACCCATTACGCTTTCCATGAGACAAACACTACAACTAAAAGAAAAGATTGATCATCATTTAATTGGGTTTCTTTTTTACTTTACTTACTTAAAAAAGGGGGTTTCAGCTGGGATTTCTCTGTCTTTGCGCGGAAAAAGAAACATCTCAGTGATAATAAGAGATGGCATGTAATCATGGAGTTCTTTCATGTTCATGTTCAAACCAACCTTTTCAAAATTAGCCTTAATTGCTTTGGTCCGTATCCTAATGGAATCTCTCATGGTGCGCTGGTAGCCCAGGGTAAAGCTTTTTAGTCGCCATGAATCACCATTAATTAATCTACTTCTATTACTATTTACACTATTTACCTTTCTAAAAATCGAACACTTTTTGTTCTTTTACATCCATCTTCCCTACTTACCTTTTCTACTGTTTCTTCTCTCCATTTATTTGCACATGCAAATTTCCTATTCAATCTTCTATTTACCTTTTCTACTGTTTCTTCTCTCCATATTTGAACATGCAAATTTCCTATTCAAGTGTATATATATATATATATAGGATAAGCTAGCCCTAAGGAGAAAAAATTAAGGAGACCTTTTTTATATGTGTGTCATCAAAACTGATTTTATTATGTTAAAATCACCGATAGAAAATGATGATTTTAATCCTTTATATAGTTAATATTCTAACATTCTCTTTTCATTAAGTAAGCTCTAACACATAATATTTTAACTAAAATGAGAGTAAACAACTTAAGAATTGACACCGTATTAATTAAATCATTAGTTATCCTAATTAAAAGATTATATACATAAATTAGTCAACGAGTAATGTTATTTAATTAATAGACTGTCATACAATTTGATTTTCACTGCCACATCATCCCAGTTATATGACCATTATAATTAACTGTCTACTAAATAGCATCACTCATTAGTCATTAGTCAAGTGTATATATAGTTCCAATCTCTAGGTTAGATAGATTTCTCTTTTTGTTGTTTTTTCTTTTTCAGTATTGACAAAAAAAAAAAAGAAAGAACTACAAGATCCTTCGATTGATATTCTATATATATAAATCAGATTGGACCATATACTTTAATTTGCAGTATCCTTTTCAATGAATTAATTAACCCATGATGTATACTCTTATATATGGATTTTGCTTAAAAACTACGGAGCAAAATATTCATCCATAATTGTGAAGCTCACATTTCACCAACCAACGCAAAAGTAGTGCTGCTCTTGACACCATCTCCTTTTAAAACCCCTCAGATTGTATATGCATCTGATCAACCCACCTACCTTTACATCTACCCCGGCCAGTTAAAACAAAAACTTCCTTATCTTCTCCAGTTATGTCTAGAGCGAATGTAAGAAGACATGTTCTGGAGAAGAACAAAATCTTGAAAGAAAAAGAAAAGCCAACGTCGACACACAGCATTTTATCTAAACACCTCAAGAGAATTTACCCAATTGGGCTTCAGAGAAGCACTTCCTCGTTATCCCTATCATCTTTGTCTTTGTCTTTGTCACAGAACTCAATCGACTCTTCTGCTACGGACTCTACCATCCCACTGGATCAGAAGATTTCTTTAGCATTACGACTGATTGCACCGGCGCCTGAAAGAAGAGAAGCCCAGCTGGTGGATAAAAACGTTCCACCTGAAAGAAGAGAAGCCCCTGCCGATAAAAACGTACAACAACAATGTCAGGATACTGGTACTGGGGATTTGATCAGGAGGTGCAACTGGATTACAAAGAACAGTGGTAAGTTTTGGTGTTGTAATTTATCTATATCAAAACATTTGATTTCCGATCCTTTTGGATTATGAAAATCATATATATATATATATATATATATATATATATATATATATATATATATATATATATATATATATATATATATATATATATATATATATATATATATATATATATATGGACTCAACATACTGCGCGCATAGGGATCCGCAATAGAAAACCATAGTCACATTGCTGTTTTGTTATGCAGTAACAGAAATTTTCTACAAACTAGGTTATCGGAGCCTAGCTTTTAAAAAAAAATATATGTTTTCTGTCCTTATATCATTGTTGAGTAACGAAACAGCCGCCATTTTAGCTATGATAAAAACTCTTATAGATGCAAGGAATACATGTCACTTTTTTATAGATTCACAGCTCGTGGAAAAAATTTTATGTCAATGATGCAAATATGATAACAATGGCAAAAAGGTACCTTCAGCCATAGATTGAGAGTTATTAGAAGGTAATTGAGAAAATTTATTACATACTTTCGAATGGCTATCCATCCATGACAGATGATACATTTTTACCATTGTTATCATATTTATATCATGGATAGAAATTTTTTACAAACTAGGTTATCGGAACTCAATTTCTAAATAATGATATGTTTTATGTCCTTATATCATTGTTGCAATAACAAAACAGCCGCCATTTTAGCCATAAAAAAAACTCATAGGACGAAATGAATACATGTCACTTTTTTAGAGACTAGATTGTTGGAACCCTACGACCAGCTTGTAGAAAATTTATGTCAATGATGTAAATATTGTAACAATGGCAAAAAGGTACCATCTGTCATGGATGGATATTAGCTATTCGAAGGTAATTGAGAAAATTGAGAAGATATCTTTGAATAACTATCCATCCACGACAGATGGTATATTTTTGCCATTTTTATCATATTTGCATTATACACAGAAATTTTCTACAAACTAAGTTATTGAAATTTAGCCTCTAAAAAAATGATATGTTTTCTGTCCATATATCATTGTTGTAGTAACAAAACAGACGCCATTTTAGCCATGATAAAATCTCATAAAATGAAAAAAATACATGTCACTTTTTTAGAAGTTAGGTTGTAGGGACTCTACAACCCTAGTTTTAGGAAATTTTATGTTTATAATGTAAATATGATAACAATGGCAAAAAGATACCCATCTGTCATGGATGGATAGCTATATTTCGAAGGTATATTCTCAATTAATTTCTACCCACTGTACTAATTTTTTATTCACCTACTTAACAGTATATATATATAATACAGAAATTCAACGAAATTCTATTTAGAAACTGATGTAATTAATGTTTTATATATATATATATATATATATATATATATATATATATATATACACAGATAAAGTTTATGTAGCCTTTCACGATGAGTGCTGGGGAGTTCCAGTTTACGATGACAAGTAAGTCCTTTGTAATTTTTAAAGAAATTAAGTCTACAGCTAAATTACAGAGTGATTATATATATATATATGCCAACCTTTTACGTTGTAAATTATAAATATACAGCCAATTGTTTGAGCTGCTTGCAATGTCTGGTATGTTGATGGACTACAACTGGACTGAAATCCTGAAAAGAAGGGAACTATTCAGGTAACACTGTTTATGCCTGTTAGAATATTTTCTATATGTTTTTCATGTTAGCATGATCTATTTTCCTACTATGTTTATTATTGATTCTCTTCCTTATTTAGTGATCTAGATTATTAATTGTCATTGTTAGAATATAAATTAAATGATTAAATTCATTTATTTTTATCTGCTTAAGGTTTTAGGATAAATAGTAAATTTTAAAAGTATTTACATCCTGCTCAACAAATATTTCACAGTTTCACTTCAAATAATAATATTATTTCTTTATCTATTTTCACCATCCCCTAAGAAGAGAGTGACTATTTTTTATTATTATTATTATTATTAACATAAATTATGCATTGTTGATGTAGGTAGTAGCAAAGAAAATTATTAGCTATTTTGGTTAGTCGGATGTGGAGTTTTTTTGGGAATTGTTTGTTATAGGGCTAACCAAATAACCTTTTAGTTAGCTATTTTGGCTAGCCCAATATTGTGAGTGCTCTAATATGGTATCGGAGCAACAGTCATGAGTTCAAAAGTTGTCTTCATCATTCATCTTTCATTTCAATTAAATATTCAATGTGTTAGCTGGATCTCACTTATTAAGGGTGGTACAAGCCTACACGTGAAGGGAAGTATATATGAGAATATAAATTAAAATATTGAATTCAACCCCTTCCTATCAACTTAAGCATTTAGAATAAGTGAAGAATGGTGATTTGACAACCATATTGATCAATTACCTTCTAACTTTTTCCTATAAATAGTGACATCTTTTATATTATGGATCACATGTCAGTATTTTCAAGATGTGGCCCTAATAGTATTCATCAACCTTCTTTTCTCTCTCTCTCTCTCTCTTAGCTTCTGCTCTCTTTTCTTTCTCTTTCATATATCCTATTATATATTTATACAATGCCACCTCTACTAACTAAATTCACAATCTTTGCAACAACTACTTGTTTTGCATAATTAAATAGCCTAGCTAGTCGTTAAGAGCAAATATTCATGTGATCATCTGATTGAAGCTTATATATATTTGGGTTTGTAACATATATAGAGAAGCATTTGCTGGATTCGATGCTAATATTGTGGCCAAAATGGGGGAGAATGAGATTACAGACATAGCATCGGACAAAGCAATAATGTTAGCAGAGAGCAGAGTAAGGAGTATAGTGGACAATGCCAAATGCATATTGAAGGCAAGTTTATTCTCTCAGCAGCTGGAATTGATATATATATAATATGACATGCAATTAACAGGGTTGCTAATTAATGTGTAGATTGTGAGGGGATTTGGATCGTTCGGAAGCTATATGTGGGGTTATGTGAATCACAAACCAGTGATAAACAGGTACAGATACCCAAGAAATGTTCCTCTGAGGAGTCCAAAAGCAGAAGCCATTAGCAGGGATTTACTAAAGCATGGATTCCGGCTGGTAGGCCCGGTGATTGTGCATTCCTTTATGCAAGCTGCTGGTTTGACAATCGATCATCTTGTTGATTGTTATAGGTACACTGAATGTGTAGGCCTTGCTGAAAGACCTTGGAGGCACATCTAGTTATATACATATATAACATGCAATTTTCATATATATATATATATATATAATATATGTGTGTGTACTAATTAATTCTGTACAGAAGTCGCCAATATTTATATATATATAGTTGGTGGGCTTCATCACTAAGTAGTGATTATCACGTTAAAGTTATGCATGAAGCTGAAATGGGACCTAATTAAATTGGAGGTTCAGCTATATCCTTCCTTTGTGGGTTCTTTCTGCTATACCTTTATTTGACAGTTTGAAAGCTCTACTATATCTAGTGCCACTTGAATGCGTGCCATCAATATATTAAGAGCTTTTGTGCACAGCTGATATTTTCTGGGTTGTAATTAATTCTTAAGATGGAAAAGAAGAAGAAAATAATTTATAATGGGTTAATCAAGGAATTAAGTACTGGTTTCCTCAACCCAGCCAGCTGCATGCCAAAACTTTTCCCACTGATCTGATCATATCGATACAACAAATACGATCAATTTGGTTAATTTATCTTAATTAAGGACATATATATGTGCCATCAAACCATTGATCTAATATCATAACGACAAGGCATCTACCGTGGGTATAAGGAGATGGTTCCACATTTACTTTGTCATAAGAAAATGAAAAATATGAAACATTTCTAACCATAAAGAGTCGTCTGCACCTCTAGGAAAGATAAAAACGAGCGGCAATGACATTTTCAATCAACTCCCCTGCCCTTTTATTACATTTTGCAATTATCCTACTAAATTTAAAAAACTCATAATTTATGTATTTTATCCATCTTTCAATTTTTTTTTCAATTTCACCCATCTGTTAGGATTTTTCATTAAATTCTAACAGAGAGATGTCAAAATTTCCAAAATTTGAAAAAAAAAATACCCACACTTGAATATTTGATTTTTTTTTTTTAAAAAAAAAAAAAAAAATTGTGTATTTTCAAAATTTTGACAAGATTTAATAGAAAATTCTAACGGATTAGTGGAATTAAAAAAAAAAATGAAAGATAGATATACTAAATTGAAAGTTTTTTAAGTTTTAAAGGGTAATTACAAGAGCGACAACAATTCAGGGTGTTTAAGTGAAGTTTTCTCCTTTTTTATTATGAAAATGATGTGGTTGGTGTTTGCCAGCTATATATATATATTTAGGTCAGAGTGCAACTAGAGGTAGTACAAATTTTACTACAAATATTTTACAAACTGACATGATGTCCATAATTGGTGAAATGATTAAACAAAAAACTCGACTAATCAATTTAATTAGCTTCTAATTGGCTCGTCAATCATACACTCATAATCATTTCATCAATTATGAACTGTAACATCAATTTATAAAGGATTCATAATAAAAGCAGTTATACCCTAACATTTTGCTTTAGGTGTAATAAACCAATTCACATAATTAAGTTCTCTCTATTTCTTTCTCTCTCTTTTTCTGAGCAATTCACATAAGTTCCCAAAATGATACGTACAGGCCCAAAGTTTTCAGAAACATAAGTCCATTGGAGAGCCCAATTCAGTTGCTGTTTGATAAATAATAATGAAACCAGTCCAATAAACAAGGACTGGAGTAGCCCAAGCTCACGAGTCCAAATTGGCCCATTGGGCTAACAGTTTTGCTCTCTTTTTTATTTTATTTTTGAAGAAGAAGAAGAAGAAGAAGAAGAAAAAAGTTTTGCTCTCTGTACAATAATATGAGTAGGGGTGGGCATGGGGCGGGGTGAGACGGGTTTCGGCATTTTTTGGCCCCGCCCCGCACCTTTGCGGGTTGGAAATTTCCAACCCGCAAACTACACTTTATAAAGAGGAACCGTGCGGTGCGGTTCACTGCGGGGTGGGTTTGTGCGGGGCGGGGCGGGTATTTTGAGTGGCATTTACGTAATTTTGATTTTATTTTGTAAAAAATAAAAAATTCAAAAAAAATACTAGTTTTTTAAATAAAAAATTAAATTCATATTTCCATTCAAGAACATTTTCCATGGATTAGCCTTTTAAACTAAAAGCCCTATTAATTATAAGATAAAATTCTAAGAAACATGATTTTTATTTTCTCCCATCAACAAAGCATAATGAAAAATGACAAGAATAAAAAGCTATAATATTTCACTATTCCATGTCATCAATTTTCTTGTCTTTTCCAGAAGTAATGAAACGATTATTTCAAATAACAATACAATAAAAATGTGTACACTTTAACATCCCATAAAATTGAACCATAAAAATTGTATTTCTCACACAATGAAATGAGTCCACTAGTTAATAAACGACTAAACATAAAAAAATATAACAGTCAATTGGTTAGTAAACATGCAAAAATATAAAAGTGAACCAAAACAATTTAAAACAAAAGGAATGAGTGAATGAATAGACGATTAGGTTTTCTTTCTTTCCCCCCCCCTTTTTTTTTTTTTTTTTTTTTCTCCTTCTTTGTGCGGGGCGGGGCGGGGACCCGCGTTTTTTAAAAGTCTAAACCCGCAACCCGCCCCACCCCGCATAAATTTCTCAAATTAGGATTCTAACCCGCAAAAAATTTCGAAAATCCGGTCTTCTGCGGGGCGGGGTGGGGCGGGTGCTGCGGGTTTTGCACACCCCTAAATATGAGAGACCCTCCCTTATAATATTTTCTCACTTTTTGATCAATAATAATAATTAAAAAAAAAGCTGCATCACTAAATTTGACAACTTTGATGCATATTTTGTAAATCAATATATGTTGTTATTTGTTAAGGAATATTCCTCCCCACCTTAGAAAACGTCCACGTGGTGCCTTGAGCTTGACAAGGGTAAAATAGGCATATAGCATACATGAGTATAAAAAGGGGGTATCAAAATTATTAAAGCAGAATTGATTACTCTCCCTCTCCCTCCTTCTTCCTCTTCTTTAGACACTGGACTGACTTGATCGTCGGAGGAGGCTTTGCCGGCCAACCCCCGGCGGGTCTTTCTTGTTTTGCAGGCCAGCGCATAGAAGAAGGGACGTCTCTAATCACGCCACGTCACCCGGCTCAAAAATATCATCAACATTTGGCGCCGTCTGTGGGAAAGACGTTGTTGCTCCTGCCAAAACGAAAATCTAGAATGGTGACTGGTGATCAGAACACCCTTTGTCAAAGGAGGGAGAGCGGATGGAGCAGATTTGGAGTTTTTTGTCCTACAGATCTGAACTTAAAGCAGTGTGTTTACACTCACGCTGTGGTTTTATGAAAGCCTATCCTAGTATGGCTCTGTGACAGGTCTGAACTCAAGAGCAACGTATCTGTATTCGTATGTTGTGATGTTATGAAGATCTGAGCTGCTGTGGCCCCTTGTTAGCAACTGTGCCGGGAGCAGAGCCGACTCTCGCCAAGTATGAGGGTGTGTAGCAATGGGCTAGCAGATTTGGATTCGTCGGCATCAAGTTGGAGTCCGACCATCTAGTGCAGCTGATGTCTAGTTCCACATGTGTGAGGGAAAAAGTTCTCAGTATTAAATTCACTTTGTCTTGGAAGTGACCTTGTCAGGAGGAAAAGGGGCAAAGAGTTGGCCACGTCGTAGACTAAAGAAAAGTCATGAGTAAGGTGGATTTTGCTTTGTTGGTATTTGTGTCATTTTCTGACAGCATCATTTATTAAGACTGAAAGGAGACAGATTATGAAGCAACGTTTCACCTCGGATATGATTCTGTAGCCAGTTATTGACTTACAAAATGGCCAGACTTGATGAGGACCTCGAGGTCGACGAGTCCCAGAGACATGGGCCCCGGGGTGAGCCCAGCCTTGGGTCCGCCAAAGTTAGTGAATCGTTCTTGCATTTCGGTCGACCGGTTCGAATTAAGAGAAGTGGAAGAGGATTTGTGATCAAAGGGCGGTCCCCACGTGTAATCATTCTGAAACACCAAACACGAGTACCATGCATGCAAAAAGTAAGTTACCCGCCTATGCTCGTTGACCTCTCTGCATGAGAGCTGAGCATCCCTGAAGGCTGCGTGACTTGAGCCATCTTCAGCCCAGATGAAGGCCGATGTGTCAGCCCAGACGGAAGGGTAGCGGCCGACCGCAGGTTGCTTTTAAAAAGAAATCTTCGGCCAAAAGTGGGACCCTAGTACCGGTGGTATTTATCAGGTGCAAGACGATTTCGGGTCAGAGGTGATTTCCGGCACGGACCATGCGACTGGGGAATGTGCCGTTCGGATTGGTATTGATAACCTTTCGATGACTCAGTGCATATTGTTCTCGCGGAATGCATGTCCAGGGACACCTGAGCTCTACTGTAACTAATTGTCCGGTGGAGTGCCGGACGGTTTTTGGAGTCTATCACAGCTTACGTTTCTTGAAACCAGTTTCAAGCGAGCTTCCGACGTGTATAACGGGATTGAAGAAGCTATAGAAGCTTAGAATGCAGGAGAACTCATTCCCTGGGGAGATTCCGAGTTCGGTGGACTCGTAGACCGAGTTGGCCGAGCTGAACCTGTCAAGAAACAAATTCTTCTGGAAGATTCCGCCGGAACTCAGTGGTTAGCCGGTGCTAACATATCTGGATCTCTCCGAAAACTCGCTTATTGGAGAGCTTCCGGTAAAAATTACAGAGCTGGGACTGAACGAATCCAACATCTCCGATAACAGACTGTACGGTAAGGTACCTCCGGGTTCCTCAGA
This sequence comes from Alnus glutinosa, assembly GCF_958979055.1. Classification (NCBI taxonomy): domain Eukaryota; kingdom Viridiplantae; phylum Streptophyta; class Magnoliopsida; order Fagales; family Betulaceae; genus Alnus; species Alnus glutinosa. The sequence goes on along the minus strand of NC_084886.1, from coordinate 7,726,658 downwards.
TCCCGGTGGGAGGCCTACCTATAGATGTCCGAGCCGTGGAACTCGACCTGGTGTAAAAGTTTGGGCCATGCAGAGGAGAGTTGGTTTGAGACGCTAGACCGAATTTGATTTGAAGCACGTTGACAGCGGAGTGCTGAGTACGCAGAGAAACTCAGGTTTGAAGACCGAAGACAAGCTTCTAGGAGAGGTAGAGCTAGTAGGAGAAGAAGCTAAGCTTAATTCTAATACACTGAAGCAGCTGGAGGCCTAGCTCACCGTAAGCTGCGAGCTTCACCGGAAGGCAGTGAAGCGAGACTTGTTGAAATGTAGCACCAAATGATACCGGGTCCGAACTTGTAGGTATTTCGATGTCCAGCCGAAACTATCCGCGGGCAAGCTTGACCAGATCTTCAGCACATACCGGCTACGTAGTCAGATTAAGAAGTGAACGTGCATGGTAAGGATGGTTGTTGCTTTCCTGGTCAAGGAATCAAATTGTTTGGAAGCCCATGTCTGAATAAATGGGCCCACGACAACGAAATTCATGGTAGCCGGTGATGAAGGATCCTCGAACGGACATGTCTGAGGTCAGTTCCGGGATCATCCTCAGACGAACATGTCTGAGGTCAGTTCCGGGATCATCCTCGGACGAACATGTCTGAGGTCAGTTCCGGGGTCATTTCCGGGGACCCTAAGCCTAATAAAAAGAAGAAGAAGGGGGTTACACATGAGAGGTATACGGTTTCTTACACAAAAGGGGGCTATCTTCTACTGAAGAAGTGGCTTACTGCGGTCACTTTTGTAGCATTCGGCGATCCGAGGAGTGCAGTAACAGAGTTCAGGTAGGTACCTCGTTCGTAAAAGAAAAGCAAAGTAGAAAGAGAGCTCTAGATGGTCCGAGAACCTGTCTAAGGTCATTTCGGTAATCACATCCGAGATTATGTCCGGGGTCCTTTGGGGGTCCAGCATCTGGTTTTCCTGTGAATAGGCGAAGCTATTGAAGTGATCAAGATACGTGGCACATGCAAGACTACGTGTCGCGAGAATCAGGATTTTGATGAATTTTGGAGAAAGGAGGAAATTTCTCGTGAAAGAGATGAAGAGTGCTTCTGATCCGCTTGAGTCGTACACCCAGTAGAGTTGAAGATCAATTTTGCGCGTGTTAGCAGAAAAGAAAAATCATGGAGAAGTATGGGCCTTGCTTTATCGGTTTTGGTGGGAAATGATGTTTTTCTGACACCTCATTTATCACAACTGAAGGAAGATGGGTTAGGAAGTAACGTTTTACCCCAGACTTCCACGGCAAAAATCAAAATTGGTGTCCGACCTAGTTGCCTCTCCATCGATGGGCCTAATCAGGAAGTACACCAGCAGAGTTCAGGAAGAGTTCTAGATAGTCCAAGATCATGTCCGAGGGCCACAGTTATCTCAAAATTCTCAGGATTTGCATCAGGTCGAAGTCCGGATCATCCTAAAAAAAAAAAAAAAGAGGTTAAATTCCACTGACTAAATTCTCGGAACCGGAAGGATTCAGGTAAGCTCCCTTTTCTCTTTTTGTTTCACTTTTATTAAAATTTGGATGTTGAATATTAGTGGCATGGATATATATATCAATACTCCTTAGGATAAGATACAAAGGTAATAACTTTCGGTATATCATGCCTGGTAAGATCTCTGATGATTTCGTGATTTCAAGACTAAATGCTAGACATATTCTTTTGTGCCTGCCGACTCTCAATTAATATTCGGGTTCACTAAAGGCTTTGGTAAGCTTCGCTGTAGGCACGATTAAAAAATCACATCGAAGGGAGCCCGCCCCCTCGAGGGGAGCAACGGGTGGACCCCTGCCTCCGGGCAGAGGGATTGAAGGGAGCCCGCCCGAGGAGCATAACCTCGGTAAAAAATCACAATGAAGACAATGAGGAGCATAACCTCGATAAAAATCAAGAGAGGAATAAGGGCCTCGGTAAAAAACAACGAACCCGAGGAGGTGACCTCGTTAAAAACAGGGAAGAAGACGAGGATAAGGCTTTGAGAGAATCAGGACACCGAATAAAAAATCGGCTTTTGGCTTTTCGGCCTTGATTCATTTTTATAGGCTCTGTGTTCCCAAGACAAATCACTCCGGCTAGCTATCCTCAGACAGGAGTGCTTTGGGGGGGGGAGAGATTGGGGAATTGATTATTGAATGTTCGTGGAGTGCATTTCCGGGGCAGATCGAAAATTGAGAAAGAAATATTGACAGATAGAAATTTTCGATAAAATTGCAATTGCAATATTACGGGGAACACAACCTCGTCAAAAAATCAAGATAAGGAATATAACCCTTATGACGAACCATCAAGGGGAGACAGCTCATCTCCGCTAGCAGGACTCCCTTAGATTTCTTAATCTCAGGAAATTTCAATGAGCTAGTGGGAGAGATAGCTTAGTCCCGGTTGAGGACATCTTTTATTGGATGAGGCCGGAATGCCTACATCCCAGCCTTCGGATGGCTCTAACAAGACTGGGAACTTAGACAGAAGCAAATCTGTCCACGGATGACACCAGAACGGTTGCTTCTCCATTTTCCCTTGGGAAATCCCACTGATCACCGAAGCACACCGGAATGGTTGCTGGGAATGCCAAAAAAGCTGATCTACCGAGTGCCGTAGATTAACAATAACAAATTCGGCGTGGAAAATTATGATTTCCCATCTTCAAGACCATTTGTTGCTCGGAAACCCTTGGGGACGGGGAGTAAACCCCTTTAACAAATTGGGCTAGGGAAACGTCCCGGGAGCAACACAGTGCCAGGCAAATGCTTGAAAACTGGGGGGTGCTACGATCCCGGAACCACCGTCTGCATTCGAAACGCTTCTTGGACAAGCAGAAGGATCGACGGGCTAAACCTATGATTTAAGTAGGGAATCCCCGCACAACGCTCGAGATCTATGACAGCATTCCAACCCTTCAGTGGCTGGATACCCCTATGCTAGACCATTGTGGTCGGGGACTGTGCCACTTAGTTGCACGGCTTGGCCGGCACCGGATAAAAACGGGACACCACCCTTGGTTGAGGACAGGGGGGTAATGAAGGACAGGAGACCCTAACAAAATCAACCTCGGATAAGGGAGTCAAAGGAGACCACCCTGAAAGTGAAATTGCCGGCGTCAGGCCGAAGTCAGTTTCCCAGAAGCTATCTGTGCTTGGGGTTATATCGAAGACAAGGGATCTCCGGTCTAACAACCTAGGAGTCGAGTGGAAAAATCGGGATGATTACCTCCTCTTTGAAGAAACAGAAAGGGACACTGCGCCCCTAGTTGTCCCCGGACCTCAGAAATGCTGGCCGACGGGCATCCATCTACCGAAAGAAATTGACGGTCCGGCGATAGATTCCTGACTACTAAGAGCGATAAGTATGTTAAAGTGCCATCAGAGTTGCTGCCCAGAGAAGCAGAGGGCAGATGTTTAACACGATATTATGCGGGCACAATTTTATGATTTATGAGGCACACATTTTAATGACAAGCCGGTGAAGTAATTGGGAATTGACTTGAAATTCATGTCGCGAAGATATGACTTTCGCCTAAGAAAAAGATTTTACTAGATTTACTCGGAGTATACACATACATGAAGGCAAAGAGAACAGACAACCCTGAGAGAATGGACAGGGTGGTCACCCGATTACAAGTAATCCTAACACAGCAAAGAGGAATTGCCTGAAAAATCTTGAAAGAGTCATCTGCGCAAATTCCAAGCGCGGCTTGAACAGTTGGGCTCCCACGACCCGTTGGAGCAAAATTTGGGTGCTGCACAGTTCCTGTAGGCTGGACAGGAACAGGTTGGTGTAAAGCCGGGGTCACACACCCTTGTGTGTCTAAAGCCGGAGATCGCACATTCAGAAGAACCGCCGCGAAGAGTAAATACTCTAGGGCCATCCATGATGAATTTGTAAATATGTTCGGTCATGAGGACCGCGCCAGGAATGAAGGGCATTGCAAGAAGATCTGGAGAGTCCAAGAAGAAAGAAGGGGAAAGCCCGATCTCCGGGAAAGGGATAAGAAGAAAGGAGGATCTACTCAAATGGGCAATCTGGAGACCAATGACCTTCTAGCGAAGGAAATGACGAATAAATAGGAAGATAATGACAATCAATGCACACATGCTTTATGGGATGTTAGGTGAGCCTAACTAATGGTGAATTTATGATGGAAATAAATTTATGATTACTTGCCATAAATGGCCTGGAGTCATGTGGAACGACAGTCAAAGAGATGTTCAAGTTTCACGGGACCAAAAGAGGGCATTATACAAGCTAGATGAGGAATGGTCGACGAGTCAGTCGAATAACAGAGGTTTCATTAGGTAAATTCTCCGTACCTTTATACCAAAGATAGGAGAATTGGGGGGTAAGTGTTAAGGAATATTCCTCCCCACCTTAGAAAACGTCCACGTGGTGCCTTGAGCTTGACAAGGGTAAAATAGGCATATGGCATACATGAGTATAAAAAGGGGGTATCAAAATTATTAAAGCAGAATTGATTACTCTCCCTCTCCCTCCTTCTTCCTCTTCTTTAGACACTGGACTGACTTGATCGTCGGAGGAGGCTTCGCCGGCCAACCCCCGACGGGTCTTTCTTGTTTTGCAGGCCAGCGCATAGAAGAAGGGACGTCTCTGATCACGCCACGTCACCCGGCTCAAAAATATCATCAACATTATTAATGAAGAACTTTCAAATGGACGTTCAAGGATTTCTCCTGCCTCAAGATGTTGGAAATGGAAACTTCTCCAGCCATAAACAAAACCAGAGGAAAATTTATGCAGCAGCTTCCTGCAGCCCTCAGAAAAAGTTTGAATATATACATATGAACCTTAAAGGAGTGATTTGGTAACTTTTTAACTGTTGGAACATTTTTCCCAAAGAAAACTCAACCTCTGTAGACATGGTAAGATGTTTTTCACCAGTTTTAGACTCAAAATGAACAAATATTTACCAAACTCCATCATTATTTTTTGCTTCAAGATGTTATGTCGTCCCCACCTGTCTGTGTCTATGCTCCTCTGCCTATCTTGCATTACAAACCTAGAAAGTAGAAAGGCATTCACGAACCCCCCCCCCCCCCCCCCCCCCCAAACCCACCTCAGAGACAAGTGGCAGGATAAAACAAAACAACTCAAATCAAAAGATAAGGCAGCCACGTTCAGCTGCTCACTCACCTGTGGATAGTAATAAAATATAATCTTCTTTTTAATTTCTTCACGTTAACTCTAGTCAAACTAAGCAGCTATTTGTTCACCTAATTAAAGTATAGGTTAGGGGACTTTTCAGCTAGCAAAGACAGTTAAGAATTAAGATGGAAACCTTCTACAAACCTCTCGAGCCTATCCTCGATCATTGCAGATAACTTCGACTGCTACCGTAAATATGAAGTCGTTTGTTGCAGTCACACACAGAAACAAAGCCCCACCACTGAAAGTTGTTTGTTGCAGTTTCGATGAGCTCCTTGGGTTCGGGTCGTAAAGCATGGTTATAAAACTATCTAAGTTAATCCTAATCCGGCCTCTTTAATTGAACAAATCAGACTTGTCAACCTTAACCCACTAATTTCGTGTTAGCGTTTTCTATATGAGATTTTGAAAATCTAACAGACAAACAAAAAAAAAATTAACGTTTGAGAACTACGTACTAGGGCCATGTAAGTCGTATGGCCTGCAGATGTGTAAATAAAAGCATAATTTGGCCTCCCAAACCAAAACAACAAAAAATTTCCAACACCCATTTTCCAAATATAGCAAAACCCATGAATCTGGTGATATGTATCAAACAGACAAGAAAAACAAACGAAAAATAAAAACGTGTACGTGTACGTGTACGTGGGCATAGCCGCGTAGACCCCGCCAAGTGGTTGAAAGGTCAATCCTTGAAATTATTTCGGTCCAATCCAATGCTTTTGTGTTTGTGGGACCGAGTAGTGTTCCATTGTTGGTTGCTAATATCTTTCTTTCTTGCCTCCTGTATATATATGTCAGCATTGACAAAGGATGTTTGTATTCCTTCTCCTGAGTTGCTAATTTGAACAACCATCAAAGCATTATTATGATATAAACAAGAGTCAAGACTCATGTCTTTTTCATTACTAGCTGAAAAAAAAAATGATAAGAATCTACAAAATTCAGACGGCGGGTCCAGCAGGGTGTACCAGAACAGAGGAAGACGGCAAGAATGTGGTTATAAACAATAGCAATTAGCAAGCACTAGAGTTTGGATACAAGACATCACTATAAGTGATTGATTACTTAATACATTTTATTATAGAGAAATAATTATTAAAATATTCACAAATATATAGTTTCCCTTTTTCACTCATTACAATCCAGTTAATGATAAGACAGACTTCCACTTCCCTGGGAAATAATTACAAGCACTTGCAGTCTTTCTGCACGCCGAAATTGACTACTAATTCCTTCGACAAGAAAAAGTAGAAAGCAAACTTGACCGGACCTGTTTTCCATCATATGATTGTTAATCCAGTGTTATCCACCAAAAGCTCCAGGATAAAGATACAAAAGTTGATCAAAATCACTAGTTTCAATTCTTCGAACATAAACTGAAAAAAGATGGAATTTTCCTCAATCTAACCTGCAACAGTCCAACTTAGCTCTCCCAGTTTATTAAAAGACTGACCATACAAATGTCTTTATCAGTAACACCACCAATAAAAAAGGTACACAACAGTCAAAAACACCCATTCCTCTGATAAGTTGAAGAAACACAGAATACAATATTCACATAACTTTCTTTTTCAGATTGGCATTCTACAGATTATTTATAAAACAAGTCCACAAGGAGTCGAAGGAAGAAAAAAAAAACGAAACAAAGGAATACACCAAATTCTACCCAACTCAACAGTTGGAACTTTGGCTGTTACCAAAAATATTTACAGCAATCCCTAATACCGTTGCTCCCAACAAGCAATCCTGCCTGCAAGAATACCCATAAACCAAACCTATCCTAACAATCCTTCACTCCCACAAACCTACAAAGTCTCTTATTATTCTTCTTTAGTCCTCTAGGCTCTCGGTCAAGCAACTACAGGAATCTCGATCTCAAAACTGGCACGAAGTACCAAGCCTCTGCCTCTGCCTCTGACCTATGGTCACAGACTTCCGTTTCCCAAAAGCTGGGTACAGCAGCTCTTGAAACCTCTCCAGAAACATTGCCCACTCATCCTCACTCATGTCTGCCAGCTTCACGAAGCTCATGCTTGCAGGAAGTTGCTCATTTGCACTCCTGTGTGCAGACGATGTACTCGATAAGTAGCCATTTTCAAGTTTTGCTCCAGTATGTTTCTGGTGCTTTTGATTCTTCTCGCCTAAAACAGTATACTTCAACGACATGGAAAGCTTTGAAATGGTTGGGATGCTTTCAGGAGCTGGCACATTTGCAATTCCCTCTTGCTCTTGTTCAACTTCACTTGCCTCATCCTCCTCCTTGATGCTTTCCTCTAGTGTAGATAGTGGACAGCGGCCATAACCACCCACCATTCCAGTTTGGAATGGTGCTCTTGTCATATAACCATCTAGTACGAGCTTTGCGGTAAAGTCTGGCTCCAGTTCCTCATAGTCTATATCAAATTGAAAATCCTCATTTGCAGAATCAGCTTTAGGGGATAACACCTCCTCTGCTAGCATCCTCCTTGCCTCCATGCACACAACCTCGAGTTCACTGGGTTCCTCCTCACCGCGGTGGAATTCCCTACTCATCATTTCGCCAATTTCAGCAAGGCAGAGACCAAAAGCAGCAGCCTCCTTGAGGAAAATGGTGCAGAGAACCAAGACCCGGAGACAAGCATCTCGAATCATGGGAAGCTCCATACGCAGCATCTCACAATCCCGGACTGGGTCAAGATTTTCTATATACTCAAGCTCATCCTCTGAAAATGGAATTGAAGACTGAGGCCAATGAATCCACTCAAAATATGGATCCTCCAAAGTTTCTGGCAGGCAAAGGCCATGATCAATAGGAATGAGCTCCACCTGACCAAACCTCCCAACACCATCAAGTTTTCTAACTAAAAGGTTTCCCGCATGCCTGTCCGTGTTAAAAATCCTAATGTCTAAGATCCCGATACGATGCACAGCCGAAACTGGGAAACTGGAGGTCCCATGATCACTGGCATCAAAATCATGTGGGATGTACTGTTGGAAAGACGCAATCTTGCTGACCAGCTTCTTCTTGTGAGGCTTATTCCCATTCACCCCATCATTGAGATTGAAGATTGAGTGAGTGATCTTCACAAGGGCAGTGGGAGGAACATTTGCAAAGTGTTCAGAGTCAAGAAGGTAAGCAGCAACTTCTCTGAAACCCGTCTCCCCAACCCGCACTGAACGCTTCAAACCCGGTTGCCCTAGAGCTTTGCCAACAAAGCCTTTTGGGTTGTTTGGTGCAAAAGGTTCTTCATCTGTAGGCTTCACAATTGCAACACTCTCACCTCTGCTATTCCTAAAATAGTATGCACCGCCAAGTCCACCGTGAACAAGAATTGGATCAACCCCTACCTTAATCGCCTTCACAATGTCCTTGACCAGTTGTTTCATTTTAACAAAGCGATTTGACCGACCTAATATCTCAATGGGACTGCTCTGATCTCTCTGCTGGATATCCCTCCCAGTGGGTGACAGGCAAGGGGTTGAGGAGCTTCTATGCATAAGGTTCCGTGTAAGAAGAAGAGGGCAATCATTTCGTACGGCAGTAAGGTCATTCTTCAGCACCATATCCCCAAAAATGAGTGAGCTCTCCTCGGTCGGGACATTAAGGGCAAGCTGCAACCTCCTCTTCACGGTATGAGCATTGTCACCGCGATCTAAGTCCATCCCCAAAACAAACCCAGCATCGGTTTGCACAAAAACTCGTCTCCTTCCAGCAGGCTGTCTCCCATCTGTTCCCCTGTTCCCATGGAACTCCCCGCTAAGCGGGCTCTTAAAGATTGCCACTGGCATCTGGGTCTGAACAGGGCTGTCCAATTCACGAGACATCAAACAAATAGAGAAACAGAACGTTCTCGCAGCCGGCAGCAGAGGTGGCAGTGGAAGAGATTTTCTTCCCTCCCAAGAAGACACCCAACTCCAAAGCCGACCGCGATCGTTCGAGAGCAAAGCAAGTCTTCCCAACAATCATCAATCAACAAACTCAAATTCAAATCCCACCCAAGATTCTCAAAAGAACCAAAACACAAAACAAACGGAGAAAAGAGATGTAGCTCAATACTAGCTACATCGCGTGAGCCATCGCGCCCAAATAATGCGAAAATCTGCAAAAGGGATTACAACTGGTTCAAAAATAATTCTAACCGTGTCAAATAGCACATAAATGGCCAAATCATATTAATAATCTGAATCTAAATTCGCAATTCGCTTAATTTGAACTAAGATCGACATAACCCTTCACCCATTTCCAAAACCAAAAAGAACCAAAAAAAAAAAAAAAAAATCAAATAAATAATAAAAAGATTTAGAACCACATAACGAACCGGTGCGCTACTGGTATTAAATAAGGCAGTCCCGAATCTTCGTCAACCAAAAAAACCATTCAGATCTCGGAACCGCAAATACATGCAGAACCTCTGTCGCACAAGAACCTTTGAGCATTTACTTGGATTAAAATTGAATCTATCTCCGAAACAAATCCTCTATAACTTGACCAAACACCAACTGCAGAAAACGTAAGGAAACTGCAAAAACCGGACACAAAAGCGGATACTTCGATAAAATCGTCGAAGCTACGTTTGGTCACGGAGAGAAATGTAAGAAAAAGGAATAGCTCAGGTGGCCCCAAATACAGCCTTTGTCCTTTGACTGCATTATTTCGATACCATCAGAACATGGAGATCTTCAGAATCAAATTGGAAAGAAAGCTATTTGTCCGTTTGTGGAGAAAACATCCGTTAACGTCGTTGAGCCCTCTGAAAACCTAAATAGAGAAAAGAAATGCTGGACAGACTTACCAGAATGAGAGATCTGAGCGGCACCGGCCGTAAGAGGACCTTTCAATTTGACGAAGAACCAAAAAGGAGCCAACGTACCGAGTCGGAGGAATCAGAAGGGTTCAAGGGCAAGGAATCGGTCCCAGTTGGCTCGGAGAAATTCTAGACCTCCAATCCACAAAGCCCTTTTGTCTCTCTGTTCCTGTCTTTGCTCAAGTGCTCTCTCTGCGCTTTCTCTGTGACTCGCTCTTTCCGTCTTCTTTCACTCGGTGCGTAACGCCCGCGGTTAAAAAACTAACCCTGGTCAGAAGCCTGACCACTCGCCCTCTCTCTCTTTCTTTCTCTCCGGTTTATACCTAGTTTGTGATTCGAAGGCTCTAGAACACGTAACTGGGGCCGCTGGATCAGGGAGCGATGAGGAAACCTGGGACGTCGGATGGATTTAACTGTGGGGATTGTGTGGGGAAGAGGACAGAGTCAGAGTGGGATGGGGTGCTGACGTGGAGATAAGGGATTGGACAATGACGTGGCGGGTCACCGTCGGGAGGGTTGGGGTTTGCAATTTTTGTGCCGATTCGATCGTCGACTAGTTCAATAGAATTGCCCATTCACCCCTGCTGCTCAAATAAATAGCATAATTTTTTTACAAATTGATTTATACAACTCAAAAATATAATTGATATGTGCTTCTCACATGTATTTTTAATAGCATTAATAAAAAAATATGTGATTCTTACATATTTAAATAATACATATTACTTTTATATGTAAGTTGTATGAAATTTCCTATAAATTAATTTGTAGAAAAGTTATGCCTCACATTCAAATACAAAAACATTTTTTTCCTTTCTTTCTTTCTTTTAAGAATAGCGAAGAGAGATTCATTAATAAAGAAAAAATTAAATTCAAACCATTGGTTCATGTGATAGAGTTCATGTCAAAAATAAATAAATAAATGTGATGGACTTAAATTACAAATCGTTCTCTCTCTATTATCAAAATTAATTTAGAGATTTTTGTGGTTGCCTTAATTAACAAATCACTTCCTATAGTCAAATTCCTTTAAGTGTCATGTCAGCGTCATTAATATGGCGACACGTGTTGATCATATATATAAAATACTTAAAAAATATTAAAAAAAAATTGAAGAGAGAAAATTGGTAGTTGCCGGTTGGACAGCCACCCCTAGATGCCTTGAGGCCACCCCCAGCCACCTCTGGGGGTATGCGCGACCCTCCATTGGCACTAACGTGACGCCTAAGGAAATTTGTCAAAATTTTTAACAGAACTTGACTCCGGGAAGTGATTTGAAATTTAAGCTAATTACAGGGATCTCTGAATTAATTTTGATACGAAAGTGAGCGATTTATAATTTAAGCCAACCACATGGACCAATGATACAATTTTTTATAGATTTAATGACATAAGTGCATAGCTAAAGCCTAAATCCTTATTGAGTAATGTTAGAGACTATCTTTTTATTATTCTTTTTTTTTTATCCTTGTAAATGAATATGACTTTTAAAAATCATTATTAGAATTATGATTGATCAATATTGAATTTTGATTCAATTGTGATAGCAAAAGCGCATCAATTTTAAGAGAATAAGAAGATAATCCCTAACATTACTCATCCTTATCACATGAAGGAAAAATATATCACCTCATCCATCCCTGTATTTTAGCACTTTTTAATACTTAGTCCACAATTACATTATGTTGATGTGGCATGGGTTGGTAGTCTTTGGATAATTCTTTATTTTTTATTTTTTTTTTAAAAAAAAAAGAGAAATATTAGATATACTCCTACTTTTAGACCCTCAACTCTCTGACGTGATAGTAAAAATCATCATTAAATTTTAAATAAATTATTATTAAATTTTGGGTCCGATAATAATTTCCGGTGTTACATTATACGTCTACTTGAAAATGTGAGTGCAAATGTGTAGCATTTCTTAAAAATAAAAAATAAAAATGAAGGCTTCAAACTCAAACCACGTCAGTATACTGTGATTTAATGTGAAGTATAGCACTATTATTATTATTATTTGGTCAAGTGTAAGGACAGCACTGGCCGGTGAGTGGTGAGGGACGGTGAGGTTCTTTGCGGTGACTGTGATCGTAGGGTTGGAATTAAGTGAAAGAATTGAATTGGTTACGTGCTCAGTGAAGGTTGAGCGGCAGGTGATTATTGCTGCCTTTTCGTTTTATTTATTTATTAATCTATAACAGGAAAAAAAATAAAATAAAAAAGGGATCCGACGGCTCATAACCTTGGATGGAAATGGCAAAAGATCCTCAGTTTCCCTAAATGGAATCATTGTCAGAGAGTAGGAGTGCACGTTATTGTTAGTACAGCAGTGGTGGAAACTGGAAAAGTGTAAGTTAGTGGTGTAAGATAGCATGAACTGACGCATTTGATATTTGTTCCCTTCGTGTAATACTTTGTTGATAATTCAGAAATAAGTAATATTATTAATCGTAGAAAATGGTCAGGAAAAAAAAATGAAAATATGAGTTTTATTCAACCAACGCTGAGTGGTTTCTTTACTTTTGGGGTTTCGAGAAAGCCACTCAACCAACCACTCGAGTACAATGCTTTCCATTGTTGTTGCTTTATGGATGTCCTATTTCTTTGTCCTTGCTTTTCTAGCCAATAAGATCAAACGGTCCTTTGCTTGCTAATATCTGTAAGAATCCCAATTATAAAAAATTAAAAAAAAAAAAAATAAAAAAAAAAAATGTAAGAATCCCTATTCATCAGTCTAGATTGCTTTTGACACGAAGTCTTAATTAGGTATAGATTTAGAGTGTTTTTGGCCCATTAATAAATAATAAGGCCTATCACGAAATGAATTACTCTTAAATAGCTTAATGTCATGTGAAGAGTAATATAACTTACTATTACTTTAAAATATATAATATAACTAGAAAAAATAAAAATATAAAATAAATCCGATGTTTAATATCTATTAAATAACTAATCAAAATAATGAGAGGAATAGACGGGACACATTTAATTTAAATCTAAGTTAAAAGTATAAACTGGCTGGTAAAACTGTAAAAATATAACCAGATTAGTGCGATCGCAAGATTTCCCATAATAACCCTCAGTAAATCACATTTAGGATTCAGCCAATCAACTTGTCTTAACTTGCTATGATTTGTTGAAGTCAAGATAGTGGTAATTATTAAATACGAAAGCTTGACCAGTCTTGTAAAAGTAAAAATGCTTGAGCGATATAATTGTCATTAATTAAGTGGAAGTTTCTTCACAAGTCGGATGCATGAAACTTTTTTCTTTTTCTTTTTTTTTTTTTTAATTTTTTTAAAAAATAAATATAAATAAACAATTGAAAACATAAAACATTCTAAACTATTTTCATATTCACGTCGTATTATAACATTTTTTCAAACAAAAACCACTAACTAAAAAGCATTAACAAAAGTTACAAATAAGCAATAGATGGCATATTTGCCGTTTGGTTGTATTATTTGTACACACTTATCTTGTACACAAATTATACACACACTCACAATGGGTATACAATGTAAATGTGTACAAATATCATTTTCCTATGCTGTATAACCATTATTTCTTGTCATACTTGATAAAGTTTAGGGTTAATTACTCTTTTAGTATATGTGGTTTAACGCGACATCAATCAGACCCCTCAATTTCAAAACTATCATAGATGATATTTTGTAGACATATGATAAACGCAATTAGTACTTTCATTCATGTTTTGACGAATATTTTAACGGTTCGACATGTCAAACCAATCAGCAATTACCATGTATCTCATATAGTTAGGCCACCTCCATTTTGCCCAAGGGGGTGGCTTGAGCCACTATATATATATATATATATAATATTAATAGGACACATGAGACACGTTGCAATTGTCGGTTGATTTGATGTGACACATTTTTAAAATATTGGATGGAACATAGACAGAACTACCAACAACGTTTATTAGATGTCTATAAATGCCATTTGCAATATTTTTGAAATTGAGAGATCTGTTTGATTTCATGTTAAACCACATGTCTGTAAAAATGATTTAATTCTAAAATTTATTGTAGTGTGTTAGTCACAGCCAAATAGACAAACTTTTTTGTCTATTGTATAGTCGTGCTTGAACAAAATATACCATTGTTCGAACAGCACATGTCAAACACATTTAATATGCACTGAATTGTATCACGTCACGCCTCACTTAACCTGCACAATTTTTATTACGTGGATTATGACCCGAACCCGATTAGTTCAAACTCAAACTTTATATTTTCGTGTCGTGTTCGTGCCAGGTTCGCAGGTCGTGTCAAAAATTACCAACTATAAATCAGTCTACATTAACAAACCTAAATGTTGCGATAAATTTCAAAAAAAATTAAAATGAAGGATGAGATGACCCCCTAAAAAGATAAGAGATAACTAATTCGATTTGTAAATGTATTTCAAGAACTAGATGAAAGTGCCCGGATATGGATAAGGGAGTAGTCTATTTTTATTTTATTTTATTTTTTCCACTAAAAACATAAATAGTTGTCGCATGTAATCCGGTGGTCCATTTAAACATTTATTGATGATATTTAAAAAAGAAAAAAAATATATATATATAAAAAAGTGGTTGAGTCTTTTGATAGGGTAACGGTTAATTTGAGGAATAGTTACCGCCAATAAACAAACTAGATGATGTCTCTGTCTTTATTATACAAAATAATTATAGAGCTGTCCAATCAAATTTTCACCGGCCGTGTTAAGGATATGATAATAAATTTCACGGAGGGGTTGAACTCATCCTTAATTAGTTTTTTTATTAGAAAATTGGACAATGAACTAATATTAATTGAAGATGACTCAGTTATACATCTATATGCTTATTTTGACATCTATACTATAAATAAATATTTTATTTTTTGGATTTTTTTAATAAGTGATTTTGTAACATGGTGTTAAAAATATGTGAATATGTAATTTTGTGACAATACAATGATATCCACATGTATAACTAATCCATTTAACTTCCTCAACTACCTTTTACTTTCCACCCACTCTTCCTTTCTATTTCAAAGTTTTAATAAATCAATTTTTAGTACAGTTGGAATAAGAGAGTCAGATAGTAAATGTGATCGTTACAAATAGAATCAGAATCAAATAGCAACGTACGCTAGATATAACTAATCAATTTAACTTACTTAACTAGCTTTTACTTTTCAACCGCTCTCCCTTTCTATCAAAGTTTTAATAAATCAATTTCTAATAAAGTTGGAATCAGAGAGTTGGGTAGCAATTATGATCGTTACAAATAAAATTATAGTCAAATAGCAACGTACGCTAGGTATAACTAATCTATTTAACTTACACAACTAGCTTTTACTTTCCACCCGCTTTCCCTTTCTCTCAAAGTTTTAATAAATCAATTTATAGTAAAGTTGGAATCAGAGAGTTGAGTAGCAATTATGATCGTTACAAATAAAATTAGAGTCAAATAGCAACGTACGCTAGGTATAACTAATCTATTTAACTTACACAACTAGCTTTTACTTTCCACCCGCTTTTCCTTTCTCTCAAAGTTTTAATAAATCAATTTCTAGTAAAGTTGGAATCAGAGAGTTGGGTAGCAAATATGATCGTTACAAATAGAATTAGAGTCAAAGAGCAATGTACATTAGGTATAACTAATCTATTTAACTTAGTCAACTAGCTTTTACTTTCCACCCGCTCTCCCTTTCTCTCAAAGTTTTAATAAATCAATTTTTAGTAAAGTTGGAATCAGAGAGTCGGGTACCAAATGAAATCGCTATAAATAGAATCATAGTCCGGTAGCAACATACACGAGGCAGTAAAGTCCACTTTCAGTTAATAAGTAAACAATGTAAGACTTAGTATCTATAAATATTTTTATAAATTACACATTTTATGTAGGCTACTCATATTCATAATAACCTTCCTCTCTCATGAAAAGTGCTTTCCGAAAACCACTAGGCGGACAAATAGAAATTTGATCCCTATAATTTACCACTTTAATTATCAAAAAGCTTTATTGGTTTTCAAAAGTGACAAATTTGATTAACCTTTTTTTCACCTTTATCAAAATAATCGGTCCATTTATCGTTTTTTTTTAAAAAAAAAACCTAATGAAATTTTTGTCACGTATACAAAAAGTGCACATAAGACCTATAAAACATACATGTATATTCTTGCCATATCAACGTATCCCTTAAAAGATTAAAAAATTATAAAAAAAGAAAAGAAAAAAGGAAGTACGGTAATGGAAGAAAATTCCCTCCGCGAGGGTTGGGGTGGGTCATCTTGAAACCTTACCGCCACATATTCTTGGGATTTTCTTCGTCACCATCCTCTCTCTCTCTCTCTCTTCTTTCTTTCTTCCTTTCTTTTAATTTTTGTGTTTTTAAAAAGGGTAAAAGTTGATATGCTAAGAATGTACTTAATTGTGAGTTGTGACAATGTTTTATAGGATCTTATGTGACTTATTATACACCTGGAAAAAAAAATTGTTAGTTTTTTAAACAATAGATATATGGATGGATCATTTTAATAAATGTAAAAATTAAACATGGAGACCAAAGTTGTGACTTTTGAAAGTCCAAAGAGAATTTTGATAAGGGGATAACTACACGAATTACATTTTTATTTAAGTTGATTATTATAGAATAAACATTCGAAATGGGGTGAGTTATTTTATTGTAATATATATATACATATATATACATATATATATATATATATATATATATAAGGTAAGAGATATGATATTTTGTCACTCCAAGACACAATTTTTGACCACCTTACCCATGCGGCAAAGTAGTCTCCTAGCTAGCTTTATGGTTTTTTTTATAAAAAAATTAAAGAAAGTAGAAGTAAAAGTTGCCACGTGAACGAAGGTAATCAGATGTTGTGTCTTGGGATGACAATGTATCATACCTCATAAGATAATTAGTTGAGTACTATATATTGATAAACCTAAACACACAAAAAAAGAAAAAAGAAAAAAGAAAAAAAAAACATGGTCTTTTCGGGTTATTTTCTTATATGTGGAGGCTGTGGAGCCCATGTGTACCTTATGCATAATTTCATAAATCTAATGGTAATTTTGAAAAGTGAACGAATAAGAGTAAGACTTCTAAAAGAAATGAATAAAGGAAAAGTATACATAACTCTCTCAAACTTCCATCTCATTGTCAATGTCCCCTTATAAATTACCAAAAAATATCAATATCCTCCTAATGACAAAATTACCCTTCATAAAATTATTAAAATAAAATAAAAACTAAAAAAATTATTAAAAAATAATATAAAATAACAAAAATTTTATACAAAAATAATAAGAACTGTTTTTTTTTTAAAAAAAAAAAATCAGTTATTTTTTCGTCTGTTTTTTTTTTTTTAGAAAAAATTATTTTTATAATTTTCAATTATTTTTTTTTGTTTCTTCTTTAATTTCTTTAATTTTTTTTAGTTTTTTTTCAAATTTAAAAGGATATTTTTGTCTTATTAAAAAAAATTTAAGGTCATTTTTGTCTTTTTGTTGGTCTTAAGGGGGACATTGATATTTTTTGGTAGTTTGAGGAGGATATTGACATAATTGATAGTTTTGGAAGACATTGACAATTAAATAGTAATTTTAAGGAGAATATGTGTACTTTTTTTCACTGAATTATTAAAAAAAAAATATATTCTTAAATAAGAGATATTTTAGTTAACCATTTAAATATTTCTTAAATATAATATTGGTTGGTCAAACTTACCTTTGATTTTGCTTTGCACGATGATTACAGAAGTGGGGTACGTGCACGACGGCACATGGGAGGTGACGGTGTTGTTAACACTTTCTGATCTCTCAGGAACCCATCTGCCCCACTAAATCATTAATCATTACGGTCCAGAACATGCCCTCGATCTGTTTGTTTTAAGATAAATCAGCTTGATTGATTAGTAACCTACACGTGGAAATTCTATTCAAGGGCTATGATCAGATCGGTTTGATCTTAGTACGTAGGGTTATCCTAAGAGTAGAGGTCACTGATCCCAGTACTGTCCGGTCACTGATCCCACTGTATCATACAGTCAACAAAACCCCAAGACCGGTGCATGCATGTGATGGTGACTTGCGGGATTGTATTATCCGACCTCTCGGTATTTTCCTGCCACGTGTTCTTGTCCCCATTTTATTAACTTTTACAAACCAACCAGTGTTCGTACGCATTAAGAAAATTTTTTTGTTCTCCGTGCCCCTCTCCTTCGGCCCTCGGTTTGGATAAAAGCGAATAATATATATATATATATATATATATATATATATTGTACCCTACTTCTTGGACCAACTCTACACTGAAAGAATGCATTGAACACAATTTCGAGGTCGGAAGAGCAATTGATAAGAGAGAGAGAGAGAGACCAGACGTTATCCTCTTCGGTGGTTACATTTTAGGATTTTCATAATTATCAATTGTTGTTAGCGTCCTAATTAACTGTCGGATGACTCAGATTAGTTTTTATGTTTTTTTAAAAAAATTAAAAATTAATTGAGACTATTATATCAATCTTTATTTTAATAAAAACATAACTTATAGCATGCATTACTCATATACTAATTTTTAAAATTTAGTAAATACATCTATATTATTGAGGAAACTCGTGGGGTATTAAATAGTCTTTATCGGTGAATGGCTGCTTTTGTTAGGCGTATTGCCAATGGCGCTGCCCATAGTCTTGCGAAATTGCTGATCTACTTTAAAAAAAAAAAAAAAAAAAAAAAATCTCAAAATATAGGTTTGTGTTCAAGTATTAACCCACACAAAGGACCATACACAATATGGACCAGAATTACTGGAATCTAAGATCTGTTCATGAAGTAATTCTTATAAAAGAGTTGCAGTTGTTGGAAAAATGGAATTTTATTTTTTATTAGAGGTTTATTAGGTTGTTGAACTATATAATATTCTTCTTTTACCCCTACTTGGCTACTTGTTACATATTGACAAAAATTTCAATTACTTATTTTAATAAGGTAAAAAAAAGAAAAATCGAGTCATATTTATATACAATAAAAATATTTTAGTTAGTTACGTACACGTCTACATGCACAGAGAATCTAGAATTTAAGGTTGCATTGGTTTTGGTGTAAAATTGTTTGCGAAATTATTATCCCCTAAACCAGGTGGGCTTGAAGGAGGCCCTTGGATGTGTGCTCGGATTATTTCTACGCATAGGTTGGATATGACCAAAATCACCAGTATTTATTAGGATCTCCAACATTTATTGATTGGCCAACTCAGATCAGAAATCTTATCAGGTGTCAGTATCGAGCCTCATGCCTAATATCTGGCCATCTAATCAAGCTTCAGAAATATCATAATTAGTTACTATTTATACTTTACAATCAGCAATTGAATCTTTTTACGGTACATCTTAACAAATGAGAAGAGGCTATATATATATATATAAAAGCATAACACTCAAGAGGTAAGGAGACATATGATCTAATATGGTATTTCCTCTTTTTCACTCTCTTTACTGACTTGAGTGTCGGAGGAGGCTCTACCGGCATGCATTTGTTGTCTTGCAGGTCACAGGTAGAGGGATCGTACCAATCTGAAGCTGCCACGTCACCATAACCAGAAAATGCACCAACAAAAATGTTTGTCAACAAAAATGTTTTATTTATTTTTCAATGTTGATGCAGTTGAAAAAAATTAAAATTATGATTAATGGAAAATAATTTCTAGAATATTAGAATGACAATTTGTTTTTTTCATTTTCTTACAATCCTTCCGGCCAATACGGTTAACGTAACCCCAATCCTAATTTCATTATTATTGTTGGTACAGTTTCCGGTATGGTGTGGATCTGCACGTTCCTTTGATGTTCTTCACGCTTCTCAATAACTATGCAAAACAACAAAACCTAGGGACCCTTCCGGGGGTCCCGCTTCGATGCCTAAGTTAGCTTCTGTGAGAAAATAATGCTTTATGCATAAAAACTGAGTCTTAGTTTATACCTGGGGTATGGGCCTATTTATAGGCATAGAGGTGGAGTCAAACCTGGATTAGGACTCCTGCTCCTTGTTGATCTAGAACTGCTGTCCGAGTTCTAATTGGACTTCAATCCTTTACTAGACTTCTAATTGGATATCTTCTTAGACTTCCAATCTGATATCTTCTTAGACTTCTGATCTGACATCTTCTTACACTTCTGATCTGATATCTTCTTAGACCTCTGATATGATCATTATTCTTATCTTATCATTATTCTTATCTGTTTGGACCTATTTGACTTTTGAATCTTCTCTTTGGATCGGGTTGAGTGGGATTTATCCCTAACAATTATTATTATTATTTTCTTTTCATATATGATCACTGCCAAGACCTCAGGAAACCCTAAATGCAGA
Organism: Alnus glutinosa; assembly: GCF_958979055.1. Taxonomy (NCBI): domain Eukaryota; kingdom Viridiplantae; phylum Streptophyta; class Magnoliopsida; order Fagales; family Betulaceae; genus Alnus; species Alnus glutinosa. The sequence goes on along the minus strand of NC_084886.1, from coordinate 7,706,295 downwards.
AATTGTATGATAGCGACCAGATGCAAGGTACTTGGATTTTTCTAAGCTGATGCATTGTACAGTTATATAGCTAGAAATCACAGCAGACAAATTCGATATATATATATATATATATATATATCCAGACAAAACTATGAGGGGTGGAGCAAGTGACTTCTGTACGGAAACAGACAAATCTGTTATATCATGATTCGCTGAAAAAATGCAAAGCTTCAAACGGAATTATTCTGTGGGCGGTGGAGGCGCACATGGATTCTACTCGATCTACGTACGGGTCAGGAGGTGACTACACTGACTCAGTTTTTTTTTTTTTTTTTTTTTTGATGACTAGGTTAGGTTCCTGAACAACGATAACAAACGGTTTCCAAATGTATATGTTGTGGGGTTTATATATTGCATGACCGAGACCTTTTTCATAACGTTGCTGTGATCGTAAGGAAGCTGCTGCATATATCCTATGAACACAATCAATGTCCGAATTTAGCGGGCAGCGGGCAGATGACGATGTCTAAATTTACCTGTAATACGGTAACGAAATTATACGGTTCACCACCGACAATTTTTATTTTTTATTTTTTTTAATTATTTACTCAAATTTAAGAGAATACGGATAACTAATTATGAAATACTGTACTATTTATGATATATACACTTGACGGGACAAGTGGTTGATTCGAATTTTTATTTGGTCATGTGGGTCTCATAAATGGTATTTCATAATTACGTACTAAATTCTTTTAAATTTGAACAAATAATTGTAGATAATCTTGATCCAAGATTTCCAGCAATTTGCTACATTGAAATTAAGAGAGCTTATATGAGACCTACTTATCCGAGTAGATGGTTGAGTAGCTGAAAAGTTATTTTTGGACAAATAAATCATGTATGAGAGAACCCTCTTACACTGTTTTATCGGTAGAGATATATTATTTGCACACAATTTATGTATAGACACAACGCCTTTTGGAAATTTTAATTTTAATTTTTTTTAAAAAAAAAAACAAAACACAGAGCCACGTCGAATTGTGTGTACAATTTGTATGCAAATAACATAAGATTATAATCCTTTATAATCACCGATTCGAATTTAAAAAATTCAAATAAATAATTGTAGGCGATTATAATTCAATAGCATATCAAGATTGACACCATTTGTCAATCCTCCAGCCACACACCCTGTTGTCGCCTTCCGTTTGCCTTTGATTTGCGGCCTTCGACGACCTTGTACCACTGCAAAAGAGCCACCTTGTACCACTGCATGAAAGCCATTTTCAACGGGATGATCCCTTTATGAAAGCCCATCTGTCTCTTTTTCATGGCCATGCTTGTCTTCACCCGAGGTTTTCTACTGATCACCAGGACCGAGCTTCCCTATTATAGGTATTGCTTTGTACAGTATCCAAAGCTTTGACTTTGCAGAAAGTAAAAGTAAGGCTGTTGGTAGCCAGGCCCATTACCTTCCCGAGCAGCCCAAATTGATGATGTTCCTAATTGATCGAAAGAAGATATTTATACACGCAGGGTACACGTATAATAAAGTGGACTGTCATGGTCCTAATGATTTTGGTCTGGTAGGCTGGTAGCATAGTTGCTATCCACAGTTGTTGCTACCAATCCATGGACTTCATCTCAGACCAAAAAGGAAAAGTTTGATAGATAAATTCCTTGTATTTAGTGATGATTAACATTATATAGTCAAAATGATCTTTGGCTTTAGCTTCAAGCCAAAGTAATAAAGCAAACTTCATATCACCTGTCAAATAACCGCGTATTTGCATTCAAACACGTATTTCAGTTTTGTCAAAAACAAACAAAAACACGACATAAACTGTGGTTTAACCCGTCCTTAATCAATTTATATAGAACATAGAGTTGTAACCCTGAGAAAAATAGAAATAAAACACTCGGTCGTGATGTCATTTAAACATGCGATGAAAACCATAAAACTCATTTTCGGCCGGTCACCGTCAGGTTGACACTTCATTCGGGCACATTGGGAATTGAATAAGTATTGAGGATGGTGCAACACCTCGTTCGGATGCAGATAGATCGAATTAAGGTCCAACTGATCGAGACTCTCAGGAACATCTTTTGTATTTATCTTGACAGCCCATTTTAACATAGTAAACATTGAAATTGAAAAATCTTCGTGACATACGAATTTGTAGCCCTTTTAATAAGGTTTCCAACGCCACCAAAATTGTTTTGGTCCTACGTACATTAGAATCTCAATATATGACCTTTTTACTATTACGATTGGTTTGTTTAAAAACTGGCATGCAATCATGCATCACCTTCTTCCCTTGGTATTTCTTTCTAGCTAGAGAACTGTAAACGTGTGCGCTGAAAATGAGTGCTCACGCCAAGCATGACAATATATGCAGCATGTGCCAAGGACCATTTCAGCTAACATATTAATAATACGAGGTCAACGTAAATTGTCCGTGGACAGACACGGCCAAACAGTTGAATTTATTGTTAATATTCCAACCTAATTGCTTGGATCTTTCCCTTTGAGTTTGAGCTTTGAACTTTCCCCAAGTTTATCGTAACCATCAAGAAACCTGAGCTTATATAATGGCAAAGATGAATTTCACAGAGCACAACTACAAGCAATCACATCGCTTTAATATTTGCAGCTGAATATATACGGCTTTCCTTAATTTCAAGTGTTTCAAAGACTTGGTCGGTCGATCGATCTCCATTATTTTCTTCTTGCACTAAATAATTATTCGAGTGAAAAGACATTCTTTTCTCCTTGGTCTTGCTGGAGTTATATATATATTGCGAGATGAGCAAGAATAATAAAGAGAGTCCATGCTCCTCTTCAATCTTCAATTCATTCGCTTCTTCAATATGCTTCTGTGCCTCCGGTGAAGGTGAAAAGATAAAGAGCATGAAAGCTGGGTCACCAGGAGGGCCAGAGGCCACCATGGTTGCTGCGGCTAAACATTTCTCTTCTGCTCATAAAGTCCGGTTAATATAGTATTAGAGAATATATTTTTTTATATAATTGTGATTGGATTTGGTAAAAGAATATATGCGATTGATTTGATTGTAATCAGATTTGATGCTAATCAAATCACATTGATTTGATTACCATATTTATCTACCACGATTTTTCTATAAATAGGAGTCATGCATTGTAAATATATCAAGTTAATGAGCACAATGTAACTCTTATATAAGGGTAAATTGTAACTGTGAACGTAAATGTCTTACACCAAATTGAATTATCCTTAAATTATTTGTATCTCTTTTCTCTTTTGCTTCCGCCATTATTCTCGTATTTTAGACTTACTTGTTTAGTTGTTTAGTCCAGCTGTTCCTGCAGGAAAGCAATTAAGCAAACATAACCTAGTTAACATTATATCATGATCAATTAATTTAATTATCTAATCATTAAGCCCGGGATATTTTTATGTGCTAGGGTGTAGTTGTTGAGATGGGCTGAAAAGCCTAACTGGGTATGGACCGTACCACCTACCTTCTAGAATGGGTTTCTTAGCAGGCCCAGTGAATTTGGACCGGATCCATCAACCTTCGTAACACCAAAAAGGGAACGAAAACGTGTTTTGCTTCGATCCCTTTAACCGCTAAAACAGTGGTTGATTTACCTTTTCTTTTTTTTTTTCTTTTTTTTTTAAGGGAACATGTAGTCATTCCATTAAAAGGGTAACAAAATTACAGTCAAACAGAGTCAAAACTCGACTCAAGACCATTACAGGGATTCAGAAAAGGACAAGTACCCATTACAGTTACCCTAAAACACAGATTATATCAACAGTTGCTACAAAGAAGCCAAGCCAACAGAAAGGTGCCTCTGCGTTGACATATGAACCTCTACTTGCACTATAGAGTCGGTCACAAATAATCTGTACTAAAAAGCAATGACAAGGCTAAATCCAACTCAAAGCACACTGTCAAATACAATCTGTCAAATACAAGGAAAACACCCAAGACAGAAGCTACCGGCAGAATAATGCACCATCGGAGACGACACCACTGGGAGACTCTAGCCTCCACTGGAAACAACCCAGTGAAAAACCAAAACCTCTCTTAGTCCTAAAAGGGCTAAGATAAGAAGCAAAAACCGGGAGGAGGGAGGTTTGGAACCTCCCTTCCCCGGCCAAGGACACCACTGTTAGGGGGATTATTCGTATATGTATAATGTGATTATTATTTGTATTTTTGCAGTTATTATTTGTTATTTGCATATGAGGTAATTAATAGGCATTTTGGACTACTATCTAAATTTTTGAGCAAAATTAAATAATGTGATTATTACTGTATGCAACTTTAAATAAATTAATATTTCACTTGTTAAATAATTCACGATTATCAGTCATAAAAATGTCATTATCTCATAGAGTAATGCACTCTATGAGATTTTGATTACCCAAAAAAAAGAAAAGAAAAATTAAATGTAGTAAGTTATAACTTTAAGATGATAGTAAAAAAAAACTTAACATAACTTAATGCGATTATTAACTGTATCCGCATACCTTAAAATTAATATCCGCATTTGCACATGTGAATAATAATTTTTACTAATCATATCTGCATAAGCAAATAGCAAATAATAAATCCTACTTGCATGTTATTATCTACTTACGTTTTCACCTCTAATTTCTATTTTCATAAAGAGTAAAGACTTGTATATGCAGATCTAGTCATAAAACTATGGAAAATTGAGTTGAACTTTAATTATATGACTGTTTGAAGTGGTGCCTCTACCAACCCAAAGACCATCTGGAAAAAATTAAAAATTGAAAATACAGGAATTTATTTTTCAGCTAAATTTAGGTTTGCTTCCCAAAATACCTAAGCGATTCGCATATATATACCAAAAGGTGCAGCCAATATTCCTCGGTGCTAACAAAGAACCTTCTTAATAAATTCTTAAAATTTTATTAGTCAAAATAGTTAAAAATTACTTTTATATTTTAGTCATATATTTTTTTAAAGCATTCTCAACAGCATCACCATTTTAGCTATCTACTATTACTATTCCATTTAAATAATATTTTTCAAAATAAAAGTTGTATGATGCATGGGAGATAAATAAAAACAAAAAGAAAAAAAAAAAGAGATAAAGTTTTAATATATATATATATATATATATATATATATATATATATATATATATATATATATATATATATATATTCCCTTTTATATAGAGTTGGTGAGTGAACAATGCTCACTATTGTTGATGAGTACTGTTCACTCACCAATTTTATTTATTTTTTTACCAAATTGATAAGGTTGCTGGAGAATTATTTTGGACAATTTCACCATATTGGCTCACCAAAATAACAAAAAAAATAATTTGATGAGGCTAGCCTCGTTTGGTTCGCAAAATAAACCTTTGAAATAGAATAACTATTCCATAAGAATATTCATTACTTTATTTGGTAAGAGTTTATTCTTTTGAATAGTTGGAATAACTATTCCTTTATGAAGATGAATATCTATTCCTCTAAAAAATGAGAAGAATGGCTATTCCTAAAGAAATAGACTACATTTTTCAGAAAAAAACTACTCGTTATTTTCTATCTTCTTTCATTTTTATTTTTTTTTAAAAAAAAAAGAAAAGAAAAAGAAAAAGATATTGAAACCCCCATTTACAGCTGGCTGACCGGCCAGCCAGCCAACCACATATAGAGTAGGGGGTGGTGCTATCAGCCTTGGACCATTTGGGGGTGGCCGACAACCCCAATGGGTGGTCGGCCACCGCCCACCCACTAGTTTTTTAAAAGTTTTTTTATTTTTTTTTGGGTTTTTCTATTTTTTTTTTATTTTTGGTGTTTTTTTTTTTTTTTTTTTTTTTTTTTTTATATATAGTAATTTTTATTGGATTCCATTTAAAGTATATGAGTTGTTACCAAACTAAAGAGTAGGAATAGTTATTCCATTCCACTCTATTTTATTCATGGTAATAATTAACTATTCCATTTTTCAATAAAATATTCATTCTGCAAATCAATGGAATATTCATTTTGCAGACCTATGGCCACCAATATAATATACATAGTCCCTCCCATGTGTCTTGTATTATACACAAATTGTGCAATTAATAATCACTTGTCTAAAAATTTATAAGCTTCACATAAATTAGGATCTCTTGGGATTTCTTACTTGAATTATTTGGAATTCGATCAGGAAATGAGAATGGGGTGTAAGGTTCAGGTGCCTCGAGTAGGTGGGCCCCAACCTCCGGTTGATTGGAGCACCCGGGCTTGCACCCCTCTCTCTCTCTCTCTCATTTTCCCTTAAATTCCGATAAAAATTTCTAAAAAAATCATGGTTTGCCAACATTTTCTATAATCCACGATCCTATTAGGAAATTAAGAAAGGAAAATGATTTTCTACATAAAATCAATTTTTGTTTTTGGGAAAAGTAAGGGAATATATGCAAATAACTTCAAATACTAAAAGATCTCCAACATTAAGGTGTCGAGAATATTGTTGAAATTTTAAAATATTAGTAAAATCAATAGGATGTGACAATAATCGTAAATATCGACCAATTTTTTCCCGTAATAAAATATTATATATTTTTTTCAATATATCATTTGGGAAATATCCAATGTATCATCCTATATATTTTATTTCTTTTCCTTGATGATTATTATTATTTTATGTATTGTTATATTTTTCTATACTTTTGATATTTTTACCAACTTTTTATACAAATATGATATCTTTCTAACCATCTTTTTAAGATATAAATCTCTTTTTTCATCATAGATATTTTAGTGTTGTGAGATATTATGTTTAAATGATATTTTAAAAATGAATAATAATTCAGAACTACCCAAAGATATTATGTTTCACCACATTGTCTATGTGGTAAGGTGGTCTTTCACTTAAAAATAAATAAAAAATTCAAAAGATAGTGGAGGATTACTTTGCCACATAGACAATGTGGTAAAAAGTAGTATTTTTAAGTGATGATGAATCATTACTGTTTAAAAATTGATTCATTGATATAACTTATATAAGCATATAAGGTAACATTTTTCGTCTACTATGAAATCACCCATTTTATAACTTGTAATTTTGGGTAAAATACTGAGAAAAAAGAAACAAAAATAAAAGGAAGAAAGGCATAACTAAACTGATGTTTGCTTAAAGATGCGTTTGGAGTTGTGATTTCACAGTAAAAAAATGTGATTTTCAACAAAATCGTAGAAAATGAACCGTTTGGAAATTTTGCGTTTTAAAAAAATATCAATTTGAAAACGTAGAAAATTGCCTTTCAAATTGCAAGCAATGGGTACTTTTTTTGAAAACGCAGAATTTTAAAAGTTAATTTGCGTTGCGATTTTGCCAAACGCTTAACTGAGTTTTTAAAAATCATTTTTTTAAATCGCACATTTTAAAATCGATATTTTTAAATTGCACTTTTAAAATCGTAAACTCAAACGAACTCCAAATGTAGCGAGCATACATTAACACGCCATAGTGGAAGAACCACTATATAATCGATTTGAAAAACGATAAAAATCATTCTTTTGTATGTTTATTGTATATCTGAAAATGTATAATAAATTGACAATTTATTATTGGATTTATGGAATTCCACTGCAAAACAGATAGGTAAAAAATATATAACAAAATGATGTCTAAAACAGTTTTTTTTTTTTTTTTTTTTTAAAAAAAATTTAGGTTGAAAAAGTATTTTGAAATGAAGTAAAACAAAAGAACAGTTTGATGTGTTTTATGTTTTATTTATTTTTGTGAAATAAAAGAGGAGAGAAGAAAATTTTACCAAGCATTAGTGACCTCACGGGAATTTCTCTTTCCTTGTATAAATGTATTGCTGAAAAAAATAAAAAAAAAAACCTCACGGGAAGCACGTGAGCAAACTCACATGCGATTTCTTGCAAACATCCATTTTTCCCAGAATAAGCCTCGGTGACTCGGAAGGCGTTGGAGGAGCCGGAGGTATAGCTTGACCTCTGTTGTCACCGGAAAACCCAGAAGTAAAAGAAAAAGACCCATTTTCATAGCAACCTTGGAATCTCTACTTGTGAATAACTATTTCCCCATTTTTCGCCCCTTTCAGAGAGTAATTCTCCAACTTCTCTGCCTCCTTTTCATTCCCTACATCTTACAGTTTTATCTTTATCTTTTTTCGTCGTTTTTGTGGGTTTTTTTTTTTTTTTTTTTGAAGAAAATATTTTTTCAGATTCATTGGGAAAATCTGAGCAGAAAGAAATAGTCTTTTTTCATAATAAAGAAGGATGAGAACAGGAAAGGGTAATCAGGAGGACGAGGAGTACGAGGAAGAAGAGTTCAGCTCCAAGAAAGATGGCACTTCTTCCACTGCCAACAACAAAGGTTTCTCTCGTATTCAGACAAACCCTTTTGTGTTTTTCGCCTTACCATAGTATGTGTTGTGTTAGATCCAATTCTGGGAGATCCGTTTTCCTTTGTACGAGATTATGCAATAAATTGATTTTTTTTTTTTTTTTGTTTTGTTTGTCGCTATTGTTTGCTCTAAAATTTGTTTTGAAGCCAAGCATAGTGCAATCTCTTTCGGGCTAATGTTGGTTTCATATGTCAATAATTGTGGAATTCTTAGTGTCCCTCGAATTTGGAAACTGATATAGAGATAGAGGCTTTGTATTTAGTTGTCCGACTTCTTTGCTGAGGATGTTTGCTCTTAACGGTTTTGCAAAATGGTAAATTTTAAACTTTTTTTTTTTCGTTAATTTATTATTTTTTTCTTTTGTGTTTCCATTTTTATTTTTTTGGAATATTGGGACTTTACCACTGACTGCACCTCATTTGTTCGTTTTGAAATTTGAGTTCTTATGTTGGGATTTTGACGCTGAAACCAGATGCTAAGAACGATGATAAGGCTAATGCAATGCGATCTAAACACTCTGTCACAGAGCAGCGGAGGAGAAGCAAAATCAACGAGAGGTATGTTTGACTGTCTTTCCTGTTTAGTACATTCCCTGATGTCATATCAGTATAGCCTCAAATCCTCAACAACGTTTGTAGAGTAAAATTTTTGATAATCATGAATCTAGGAACAATTACTCTACAGTTTTTGAAGGTTAGTAGCTTGGCGTCATTATTGGATTTAGCTGCCTTACCTTTTATGAAGTGTTTCTATGTGTGATCACCTGTGCGCACTGTCATGAATATCACCATTATAAATTTTTTTATGGGTAGCCTACGATTCTTTGTAGGGTGCGTGCTGTAGACCGAATGTAATACACTAGCATTTTTCCTTCACATCATGTGGTTTCATGGTTTAAGGTAGCATATGACACAGTGGGGTTTGGGCTGTAGCCTGAATGTAATACATTAGTGTTTTTCCTTCACATCACAAGGCTTTATGGTTTTATGAATACTTTTTATTGATATCATTACATAATTTACATTCATCACTGCATGCATTTTGATTTCTCTAATAACTGAGAGCAAAAGGGACATTAAATTAACCGACTCTCTGATATGTGATGGGCAGAGACAGCATGAAAGTCATATTGTCTTGTTCATGGTGCCGTATTTCATCAATTCCTTACAATAATTTTTTTGAAGCTTGAAGTGTGTTCCATCTTTTTGGACAAACTTTTGTGTTGTTCCGTACATGAGAATTTTTTTCAATAAAACCAATGGTTTTGAGCATGTGTTTCTATTGATGTACTTTTTAATCTATTTGAGGAACTTATGTTTCTCGATAAATCATATCAAGCTCATTCTTTTCACAAAAAGTCAAAATTAAGAATATGACGTGAAGGTACTTTCTGTTTGTTGTCATATCTGCATTTCCTTTGGCTCTGTCATAGTTCTAATGTGTTTCTTGTATCTTTGATTTGGGTGTTAGTTGGTTAGTTACTATTTTATAACTGGGTTTATCATTGATTTTTGTTTTTTTGATGAATAATAATTTGTTGAAAAAAAGGCAAAGCATGGGTACACGAAAAGTATACAAGAGATACAAGTTATACAACCACCATATATATATATATTGACCTTCAAGCCCAAAATGGCCTCTCAACACAGGATAATGTGACCTAAATTATAGATTTGATCACGATCTGCATTGCACATAATAAGCGTAGCATCTGCAAAGAGAAGGTGTGATATTTCCAAGGGGGCAATGTTTCGGGTGTCTATTCAGAATCTTGATAAATAATCTCAATCATAGCTCTAGATAGCATTCTACTGAGAGTCTCCATGACAATCACGAAGAGGAGAGGCGAGAGAGAGTCCCCTTGGCAAAGGCCTCGAGAACTACCAATTTAGCCATATGGACTACCATTAATCAAAATAGAGAAGCAGGCCGTGGAGATACAAGCAGTCATCCATTTCCTCAATTCTGAACCAAAGCCAAGATGCTCCTTGAGATAGGAGAGGAACTCCTAGTTGACATGGTTGTCGGCTTTTTCCAAGTCCAGCTTGCAAATATCGCTAGGAATACCCGATATCAGCCTGCTGTGCAGACGCTCATTAGCTATAAGAACTAAGTCAAGAATTTGTCTTTTCCCTATGAAGGCATTTTGACTTTTCGATATGAGCACTCCCAACACTTGTTTCAGTTTGATATCAAGGACTTTCGCCAAAGTTTTATAAACACTCCCCACCAAGCTGATAGGTTTGAAATCTATTACTTCCAATTGCCCAATCTTTTTGGGGATGAGAGCAATAAACATAGTGTTGAGGCTCTTCTCGAACAACTCATACTCTTGAAAATTATGGAAGACACGCATAAGGTCATCCTTCACTATAGCCCAACAAGACCAAAAAAAGCAATAGTGAAGCCGCAAGGACCCGACACTTTGTCACCATCCATGCAAAGCAAAGCCTGAAGAACTTCCTCCTCTTGGAACGATCTCTCCAACCAATCTACTTTTGCAGAGTCTAAACAGGGAAACCCCAAACCATCTAATTTGGGCAGCCAAGTAATAGTTTCACTAAAGAGATTCTTGTAATACTGAATGATAATATCATTGATCTCCCCTTGGGCAGAGGTAACAATACCATCAATACAAAGATTGGAGATGTCTCTAGTGAGAGTTGGCAAGGCGGTGAAAAAAATCTCATGTTGTGATCCCCTTCTTTTAACTAGCTTGCCCTAGACTTCTACCCCACCCCCCTCTCCCCACGCTAACTTCTTGCATAAGGGCAACATTCTCCAAATCTGGTTTCGCCTTAGACCTCTTGACTCTTCCTCTTCTACAAGACATCTCTCCTCTTCTAGGTGATAGAGACTAGATCTCCTCCAATACGGATTTCTTCCTCTCCTTCACATTACTGAAGCCCTCTTATTTCCATCGCTTTAAGTAAATTTTCAGCGTTTTATTTTACTAGCAAAGACAAACAAGGAGCGCCTAGGAACTAATATGAATCCCACCACTATTTCACCATGTCTAGAAAACCCTCTGCTTTCAGCCACATGTTTTCAAATTTAAATGAGTGTGAGCCTCTAGACATACCCACGCTGTCAAGTAAAATGGAAAAATGATCTGATAAGGGTCGAGGAAGACAACATTGAATCAGGTCTGAGAACTGCCCTTCCCAATCCGGTAAAACTAGTAATCTATTAATTCTAGACATAGAGAGGGAGGGAGAGAGAGAGAGGGGGGGGGGGGGGGGGTCTTGGTTGGTTGACCATGTGAAGAACCTCTAGCCAACATGATATCCACCAACCCCTGCTCTAAAATGAAATATGAAAATTCCCACATGGCAGAGGTTAACTAAGTCCCCCTCACCCTTGAGAAATCGATCGGAGGTAACCCTTCCCACGTTCTACTATTTGTAGCCTGAAGGAGTTTCCCTTTGGCTTGAGAATGAACTCAAATGATTTCGATTCTACGAAGAAAAAACGCCCCATGGGTCCTACGTTACAAGCAAACTTAAAGTAACAGAGACCACACAACAATCAACCTTTTCCAATATTATTACTTGAATGGTATGGACTGTAGACCAGATCTTATCATTTGAAAATGTTGCACCGAAAACTGGTATCTTGGGTATAGATTGATCACATATCAGAACAGAATAGTCGAATAGTATGGTTGGATTACTCCAGTTTGACAATAAGTTTGGGCCTGGGTGGCACTTTTTCCAATTTAATTGGTATGTGTCCTAGAATCAATTTCATTATCTGATTTTATGGTTTTTGTGGGCATTTTTATTGCATTCTCTATACTTCTACAGGTGTTAGTTTTGGTAAGAGACTGAAAGGTTGACAATTTTCATGTTTTGTGTTACACCACTTGTAATGTGATCCATCTGAAGCTGGTCATGTCATTTGTTCACCTTGTCTCTTATGTTTATAAACACAAAAAAATGATTCAATATTGCGGCTTGAGTAGGAGAGAAGGACGTACTACTTATGAAGCTTGCATGGCTCTGTTCTGTTTGAGGAAAAAACTTTACATTGTTATGTCACGGCCAGACCAACTGTAGTTACATATCAAGCTTGTCAAGTTTTATGTTTATAACTGGTCGAATTATAGGTTGCTCTTCTAGGAGTTGAGGATGGGTTTTTGAAAGATTTTGATATGTTTGGATGTGTGGTTTGTTTTTATAATGTATCTTATGAAGTCTGATGTCAAAAGAGCTTGGTGAAGCTTAATCCTTTTTCTTTCAGATTCCAGATATTGAGAGATCTCATACCCCATAGTGATCAAAAGAGAGATACGGCATCATTCCTATTAGAGGTAAGTTCTTAGTGAATGAACTAGTACGCATTTTTTTGGAATTAGTTGTTACTTTTTTGTGCTTAAATTGATTGCTGATCACAGTTTCATTGCAGGTGATTGATTATGTTCATTATTTACAAGAGAAGGTACAAAAGTATGAGGGTTCTTACCAGGGATGGAGTTCCGAGCCCACAAAGTTGATGCCATGGGTAAATTGCTTATACTCGCTTCATGCTTGTATTTAGTTGAATTCTCATTAAATGTTGCACACAAATGCTTGAGATAAAGTCTCTGGTACTTTTTGAAATGGAATTAATCTATGCATTATACAAGTTCAAAGAAGCCTTAGGTATTGGGACTGAGATATAAAGGAGCATGTAATCTCATGGACCTTTAGTAAATAATTATTTACCTGTCGGAAGATTTATGGTTTTGACATGATTGTTTTTGAATGTATTGAATTGTAAAATATATGTAATCTATGGTAGAAAATCATAATCCATATACAATTTATTTGTAAATCTTCATAATCCACTAAAAAAGGAGCCAAAATTTGAAATCTAGAATAAATTTAATTTGAAAATCTTTTGTGGCTAAGATTTTTAAATTTTTGTCCTTTGTGAATGTATAATAGCAATGATACTTATAAACATAATGCTGTAAGATATGGATCCACGTAGATAACAACTTTCAAACACGCACACGCACACTGGAGAAAGAAAAAAAATTACATCCAAAATTTTGTGCTGAATTCATCTGGCATTCATGTATCCCGTGAACCTTGACTAGTCCTTGTCAAAGTTGATCCATAAGCATTAATGCCATTGCTTGGGACTCAACAGTTCAAATGGGAACTACATTTATTCTGTGTTTTATTACTTACTGAAGTATTGAATAACGCAGACATTCATTTATTGATTCAAGTGACGGCCTGTTTCTGTTTAATTTATTTTTATTTTTATTAAAAAAATTATTTTACTGCTAATGGAATCTTGCTGGTGGTGGAGAGGAATTGATGAATACATTTTTATTGGAAGTTTATTTGCCTGTTGAAATTCTTGTCACTGTTAACTTGTTCAGTCGCCTGCTTGAAACAGAGAAATAGTCACTGGCGTGTTCAGAGTTTAGTTGGTCACCCTCAAACCATAAAGAATGGTTCTGGTATGGGGTCAGCGTTTCCTGGGAAGTTGGATGAGAATAATGTCTCTCTAACCCCAACCACGCTTACAAGCATACAGAAACCTGTAGAATCTGATCCTAGCAGGGATATCACCTGCAAATCGATGGATCAGCAACCTGAGTTAAGAAACAAGGGATTACCTCTGCCCATGCCTGTTTCTGTCAGAGGTGATGGCGTGCAAGCCCATGCTCTTCAGGGACCGGTTTCTGATGCTCAATCAACCGAGTGTCCCATGACCCGTGAAGCACTGAGCCAACAGGAGGAGCTGGTAATTAAAGGGGGAACAATTAGCATCTCAAGTGTTTACTCTCAAGGGTGGGTAATAATAGAAGTTTGTGGAATTTCTTGGTTTTAGTAACTATGAGCCTTCAGATTTAGAAATATTTGGCATACCAAATTTATAGTTTGACTACTATTATAAATGGAGTCCCATCATGTTTGCCTTTTTCTTTCGAGTTCTTGTACCTCTATTCTTGTCTCAGATATGATGCGTGGCTGACTGTAGCTTGACAATCTGTTTTGGACTTGTGGTTCTAAGAAGCTTAGTCGTAGATTCAATGAGGCATATATAGCTTGTACATTTTTATTTTTTTTTGTTAGCGTGTTTAACTTCTGACTTGTTTTAGGACACTTCCCAACCTGAATTAATATTTTAGTATGGCTTCTCTTGCGGTTTATGAATCGGGAGTAATATCGAGTTGAATTGGATCCAAGAGCCTGGTTTTCTTTTTATCAAATAGATGTTGAATCAGGCTGTTTGGGCATTGTATCGTCATTTTGCTGTTTTTTTTTTTTTTTCTTCATTTTATAGTTTTTCAAATTTTTTATTGATTATATATCAATCAAAAGTTGGAAGTCTGAGAAATGTGTCTCAGCCCCATTGTCCATAGGTGAAGTTGTTATTTTTGTTGTATATATTGTTCTCTTATCAATATATTTCCAGTTAGGTTGTTTGGGCAATATTTTCATCCTTTTTATCAAGATATTCAACTCAAAACTTTTAATTGTACATCGATTAAATCGTTGGAAGGCTGAGGATTGTCTTGTCCCCATTGCCGCTTCTTCTTCTTGTTGAATCATTTCCTTTATATACGGTAATATCCAATTTAATGGATTCAAAATGTAGATTTTTTTATGCTGTCCATATTTTTTGGATTTCTTTCTAAATGTCTTCTAAACTATAATGACTGTTGTCATTTATGTTTAGAGATTGATAGACTTGTCAAATTATTTTGCCCAGTATTTGGCTAGGCTTGGCTGACAGATTAGTGTCAAGATCCTGCGAGGCCAGCAATATTTTTATTTTTTTCGTTTTTATGGTACTCTTTTGTCAATTGAAAATACTTGATGATTACAGAAACTTATGTTATCTGGTACCCATGGCATACGCTTACAGCCTTTTTCCCAAAGGCTTTTTGATGGGTTTGGGTGCTAAAGTATATGCTGATGAATGATTGGTTTGGTGCTGGCCAGGTTGTTGAACACTTTGACACAAGCACTGCAGAGTGCGGGGGTGGATCTGTCACAGGCCAACGTTGCAGTGCAGATTGATCTTGGGAAGCGCGCAGACAGAGGCACGATTTCTGGAACATCCATTTCTAAGGTATATAAATCAGGCCATTGGTTTTTGCTGGAGAGTTGGTTAAGCAGGATTTAGGGTCTACCTTCCTATCGTTTGATCACCTCAATCTCATCACTCACTCCCCTGGTTGCCATTTCGACCAAGTGGGATCTTTTAATGGTTCTTTATCTTTTTCCTGAGCCAGTGGAGACCTAGATGTTGCCAGACAGCCCATTTTTCAAAAAAAAGAAAAAAAAAAACTTCATTTTTTGCTGACAACTTTTACAGCCAACTGTTGGAGTTCAACAAAAAAAAAAAAAAAAACAGTTTTTGGTATGAAGAAGTATATATATAGGTAATGCTATCATTCTTTCATTGTCCAGGATCATGAGAATACCCCTTCTAGCCATCAAGCGATGACACATCTAAGAGATGCAGGCAGCAGAGAGGAGTCAGATCAAGCTCAAAAGCGGCTAAAAACATAGAACTAGTGCGGCACTTCATGAGTCTCCATTTTCATTGTTTACAAGCTACTTTGTCGTCTCCTGGTTATTATTGTACATGCTTGTACGTGTCTTTAGTTTTCTTAGGTTTCAACACTATTTCATGGGACCGATGTCCAGAACCGTTAAAATTATAAATTTCTTCTTGAGTTCCTTCTATGAATCTGTTCGAGTGACCATTGCTTGTATTCTGATTGTAGCATATCTAATCTCAAATGTATGAAATGGAGCCTCCTGCTGGTGGCCAGCCAATTTCCCGGTACATAGGTTGGTGTTCATGTCTCGTGTTTTTTTTTTGAAATTGACATTCCAAATTTGAGTGCTCGTTATATTGAAGGTCGTCATCAAGGAGATCACATTACAGTGGAATATCATTATCATTTTGACATATTCAATGTTACCATAGACTTTTAATCTTTCAATTGCAAGAGTTTGATAGTAGGTTTGGTGAAAGGGTTGATGAAACTTTTTGACACTTGGGTCAGCTTTGGATCTAAAGGATGTCTATAAATCCTTTACAATTGATAATATATGTAGTCTTATGGAGAATTATTATCCTTTTGATTTTTTATGAGCAGGAGGAAATTAATTTGAAATTTCAGTTGAGACATTTTGATTCTTTGAACTTGATGTACTTGATCATCGGAAGTTACAAATTGTATCTCATGGCAAAATTATGTTGAGGATTGATAGATACAAAAAAATTAAAGACATAACATCATATTAATGAATTGATTCATCTTATTTTGACTCTTTTAGTATCTATTACAACGACTATCAAACAAATATTTTCCGCTAAGGAAGTTGTTAAAACAAGATTTCATAACAAAATGAAGGGACGAGTTTCTTGCAATCAATACTTAACGATTTTATTTATGTAAAAGAGTGCAGGTTGCAATTTTAGACATTTTGTTTTTTGTATTTTTGTTTCTACTTTGTAGTAGTGTCTACGTGTTACCTTTTAACATATTAATCCCGGCATATATTTATAAAGTTATACATGCTTTTTTGTGATATAAATATTGTGCTATAAAATATTTCATTTCGATTTCGAATGGATATAAATTTCTACAAATTGAGTTGTAGAGAAATTACTCTAATCTAGCATCTAAAAGAGTTAAGAGTATTTCGAGCATTTGAGAAACATATATATATATATATAAATGCATATGAGAAGCATATGCCATTAAACATCAATAATAACCACCGGCCTACCTCGATGCTCTACCTAACTGACCAAAAACTATTTCCCTTTTGATTACAGGATATGTACACAGTAAAGGGTGAAACAACAGTTACGTTGGCGGAAAAGAAAAGTAGTGGGATTCCAAAATAACTTGTTTCACGTCCTCTCAGAATTTTTCGTAACTAACGGCAAACATTCATGTGGATTACTATAGAAATAATCTTCTTGCATGGGTCTGGCAGGAACCTCTGTCCTTCGAGCAGGGCTACCCATGCGATCACCATGGCCTGTCTTCACTTCTTGGGAGAATTCGTCCCATCCGAGTTTTCCATTTCTGTACTCATCTATCAGATGTATCAGAAGCCATCTGTCGAGACTTATTGTCATCTTGTACCCCAAATATCTGGAAATTAAACATGTTAATGATGAATATATTATAAAATTAATTAAATTAAACGATTGGTAAAATACCTTCTATGGCCTTCAACAACCATTGCCATGTTTCCTCCATATGTTGGCACGAAAATGTCACTCTCTAATGACACAATGTAATCCAACGCAGCCATCATGTTTGAATGTTTCAGGAAGGGCTTAAGGTCTGAGGTTGTCATCAATGTTTCCTTTTTAATCTGTTTCATCACACAAACGAAAACGAAAACGAAAACAAAAACAAAAACAAAAAGAAGCTAATTAAGAGATAATTAATTAAGCAAATTAAAGCCTACCATTATTGATATTACATGCAATTATTGTAGCTAGGTCGATCGATAAACTGACCAGATTTGGAAAAGCTGCTCTCAGGGCAGCCATTCTCCTCTCTCCCCCATATATATTTCCAGCAGCGATATAAACTTGAATGCTAGGATCAATATCCAATGCCCGCAATGCAAGTGCAGTTTCCTCGGGAGTTAAAGGGCAACGACCGTCTTTTCTTTTCTTGATAGAATTTATTGCTTTTTGTCCCCACCACGGGGTGGCATATCTGATAAACAAAATTTATATATATGCATTGGACATTAACAAAGTAATCAAGGTTTAATTAAGTGATTCTGTACGTGAGCCATGCATCAAGAAACGAAGACAACTCGATCGATCACCTCAGTTTAGTCAGTTCATCAACTTCTGTCTCGTTGCAACCTTCATTGCAGCCAGTGAATGCTAACATATCCATTTCATATCTGAGATGAAGAGCCAAGTAAGGACCGTTTTGCCTCAGAATCCTGACAATCTTCTTGCCCGTTTCCTCTATAGGGGCAGTGAATCTCAGAGCTTCATAGTTTGCTCGGCAACGCAGCTTTTGAAGATCTTCAGGAACCCCATTATTTGCAAGCCTATAATCAGTCTTGGTGAAATGCAAGACTTCATGCTCTTTTATCTGGGGAAGAATCTGCATGCAAATGTACATACATTAATCGTAAGAACAGGAAAAGATTAACCCAACTAAGCACATGATTTGAAATGGGGAAGCAAACTTAACGTACGTACCTTGTAGTAATAATAGCCCATATTGGACCATCTTCTCGATTCCATAGAATAGATGGAAGCGTTCTTCATTCTTCTCTTCTGCTCATCAGGCAGCCGTCTCAATATCCGGACCTCATCTTTCAAAGATGTAATGAAATAATACACGTCAAATATATCTTGGAATTCACTGCGCAGATCGAGTAATTAAATTAAGCAATTCATTAAGAATTTCTCAATGATATTTATTCATTTGATGGATATATATATATATATACATGATGTATATATTGATCGGCGATCGATCACCTCCTATCATGCCAAATGGAGGTATTGTCCAATTCGGGAACAACAAGCGTGACATTCAAATATCTTGCAATGGCAACCATGTCACAAATCTGTATACACATAACCAACTCAAGTGTAATCAGCAGACACTAATATATAGATTAATAGTGGCTACGTTTAAGAAAGCTAGTGCATGAACCAGAGTGCTTACACCAGCTCGCATTTGATTCAATCCGCCATTTGCCGAAACCATCAGATATCCATTGTTTTTATAAACTCCTGAGACAAATTATTTATTTCACTTTGATTGATCATCGACGCATTTCATGAGGAATTATTTATTATAATAATGACATGATTCATTTAACGAAAAAAGAAAAAAGAACAAAAAATTAGGAATTAAAAAGACAATGGTCCAAATGCAAGTTGCATATATAATAGCTTCATCAATTATTTAATTTATTGATAAGAATAACAGGTTTTAGCAGATATATATATATTCCCAATATCTTAAAGACTTAAACAATGAGAGGTTGAACAGAATGATATGTGGGAAGTCTAGAACTTAAACCCTGTCCAAATGAAATAATTATGATATATATGGTGAAAGTTTCAGAATACGGCTGCCATTATTTTTCCCCATGCATCTATGCCGCTGCCACATCAGATATATTCCCAAAGTTTGCTCTCTTGTATCCTGATAGCAGATTTTTTTTTAAAAAAAAATCAGTTTATAAAAGTGACATGTATTTTTTAAATTATTAAAAAAACTTGTAAGAAATATTTTTTATTAAAAAAAATGTGTTTTTCACATGCTAAAGACTCGTGTCATTTTTAGAGGTTGGTTTGTAAAAAATTTGTGTATGTCTCGTAGTGGGCTCACGTCGGCATCTTAAGGTGATTGGGATCATCTGATCTACCTAGTAGCCACAACTCCCGGATCAAAGAGATCTGGCGGCCACGACCACCAGATCGCATTAGGGGTGGTCATAACCATTCCCGATGGCTCATCGAGGGTGGTTGACCACCCCCAAAAAGTTTGGTTAGGGTGGCCAACCACCCTACCAATAAAAGTGACTAATTTTTTTATTTTTTTTATGTAGGTTAATGTGACAGTGTCGGTACGACAATAAATTTTTTGAACTCGTACTGCTACGTAAGGAAGCATAAGATATGGGATGTATTTAGCATTTTCCATAGATAAATTTGCTTTCATTTCTCAAAACCTTTCATGTATTATAGTCAGCCTAAGCAAAAACAAAATTAAGCTACATAATTAACTAGTTGTACAATGGAGAGGGATTATAAATCACGCCAGTAAAACTAGAATAGCACTCACTTTCAGGAGGAGTGTCAATAAGATGAGAAGACCAGAACGTGAACAACGTCGGTGTCATCTTCCCGCTCAGGGCTCTGAGTTGCAGTGCGCAGGCGCACAGCATCAACAGCGACGTGGCTCCAACCACGCATAAGTTAAGTTGATCGGAGCGCGACCCAGATGCAATCCAACTCTTCAACTTTTCAGCTTTGATCCCTCCCATAATCAACCTCTTCAGGTACTTAATTTTCAGCTTTGATCCCTCCAAAAACCAAACTAATTTTTTTAGCTAATATTTTTGCTTCATGCATAATTGCATATTATACGGTTTCGATCTCCTCTTACCTCTCCGTGTCATCCATCCATGTCCCCAAGCTTGATACTACTAAAGTCTCTCCTGTACAGCTTAAAATTGTACATACAAAAAAAAAAAAACAAAAAAAAAAAACAAAACTGTTTTATAAAATGTAGTAATAAGTTCCATTATATTACATACGTACATATAGAAAAATGTGACATATATATATACTTGAGAGAAATCTTACATGAATAAAGAACCAAGATTTTGAGCTTGATTTTCCCGAGAACCAATCAAAACAAATACCGTTAATTTGTTGTTGATTTACGAGGTATTCCAGCCAGATTCGATCCGGTTATTAAAGCCGGACAACTGGTCTTAGGAGTCACCGGCATATATAGCCTTACGTATAAGATTTTTAAAGAAATGGACCTATGCGGTTTAGGAGAGTCTAACAGTCATACGTACATCAGGCTCCAAAACATTGAAAAAAAAAAAAAAAAAACAAGAAAGTGTCATCCATCAGACGAACATCAGCCAGTTGCATGCATGTAGCCATTTACCAACCACGTTTCTTCTTTTCCTTCAATTGAGAGGGACCGAATGCATACTATTTAGTTTAAAATAGGATTTGATTCGTCCAGTACTATGTAATTTTATATATATTTCCAAA